>NC_090254.1:35705037-35855037 GCF_037325665.1 Littorina saxatilis | reverse complement strand
AAAACGCTTTCAGTGAGGCTTTGAGAGTGTCTTTGAAGCGTTTCTTCTGTCCTCCGTGGGACCGCTGGCCCTGTTGCAGCTCGCCATAGAACAGTCTTTTGGGCAGTCTTTCGTCTGGCATACGGGCTACGTGCCCAGCCCAGCGAAGCTGGGACTGCATCAGGATGGTAGTGATGCTGGGGAGATCTGCTCTGGCTAGCACTTCTGTATCTGGGACTTTGTCCTGCCACTTTATGCCCAGGATCTTTCTGAGACTTGTTGTGTGGAAATGATTCAGTTTCCTGGCATGTCGTTGGTACACTGTCCATGTCTCGCAAGCGTAGAGCAGCGTTGGGAGCACCACTGCCCTGTACACTTTCAGCTTGGTCTGGGTGGAGATGCCTCTTCTGTTCCAGACATTTGGGTACAGTCTGCCAAAAGTGGAGCTGGCTCTCGCTATTCTGACGTTCACTTCGTCGTCGATGGTGACATTTTGCGACAGTGTGCTGCCCAGGTAGGTGAAGCGGTTCACCGTGTTGAGTCTCTGGCCATTGACTGTGATGTCAGGCTCGACATAAGGTTTTCCAGGCGCTGGCTGATGGAGGACTTCAATCTTCTTAGTGCTGATCGTCAGACCAAAGTTTGAGCAAGCGCTGGAGAACATGTCAACGCTGCATTGCATATCAGCTTCTGAGACAGCGTTGAGGGCACAGTCATCAGCAAACAGGAAGTCTCTAATGATATCCTTCGTGACCTTGGTTTTTGCTTGGAGCCTCCGAAGGTTGAACAGTTTACCATCTGTGCGGTACATCAGGGCGATCCCGATATCTCCGTCTCGGAAGGCGTCTGTCAGCATGGCCGAAAACATGAGACTGAACAGTGTCGGCGCCAGGACACAGCCTTGTTTGACCCCATTTGTGACTGGGAACGGGTCAGACGTCTCTCCGCTGTCTTGGACTCTGGCCTGCATGCCCTCGTGGAACTGCTGTACCAAGGCGATGAATTTCCTTGGGCATCCGTACTTGGCCATGATATTCCACAGACCCTCTCTGCTGACGGTGTCGAAGGCCTTGGTCAGGTCGACATAGGTTGAGAACAGGTCAGAGTTCTGCTCCTGGCATTTCTCTTGTAGCTGCCTGGCAGCAAACACCATGTCGATGGTCCCACGCTCTTTCCTGAATCCACACTGACTCTCAGGTAGGAGCCCCTGTGTGCTGTGAGGCGGTTGAGCAGGATCCTGGCAAGGATCTTCCCTGCAATGGAGAGCAGGGATATGCCTCTGTGGTTGTCACAGGCCTGTCTGTTTCCTTTTCGCTTGTACAGGTGTATGATAGAAGCGTCTTTGAATTCCTGAGGAATTGTCTCAAGTTCCCACATCAAGAGAAACAACTGGTGAAGCCTTTCGGTCAGAGCTGCTCCCCCTTCCTTGTAGACCTCAGCTGGGGTGGCGTCTGATCCAGGTGCTTTGCCACTTGATAGGAGACGTATTGCTTTCTGGGTCTCAAGCAAGGTTGGAGGGTCATCCAGCGCTTCGTTGATGGGCACACACACACACACACACACACACACACACACACACACACACACACACACACACACACACACACACACACACACACACACAATACAATGTTATCTTGAGGTTCCTATTTCTAATAAGCCACTATTGTAAATTATTATAAAACATTATTTATCGTAAACTGATAGAACTATCAAGATAAGTTTTGTGTGAATATTTGTTTCTCTGTTCACTTAAAAGACCGTTGGGTCGAAATATCTGTGAATGTATTGTTTTGTCAATAACAAACGTTCCAACAACCTACCATTCTTGGTTTTTTTTCTGAATTTTGGAACGTTGGCAGTCTCTTTGGTTTTTGGAATATTTCTTCGCAAGAATAATAAAACGAAAGTTAAAGTCACAATTCTTACGATGTAAACGGTTCGACTCACCATTTCAGATCTGGCCAGGCTGTTACAGTACATGGAATAAGGCCAGGCTTTTACAGTACATGGAATAAGGCCAGGCTGTTACAGTACATGGAATAAGGCCAGGCTTTTACAGTACATGGAATAAGGCCAGGCTTTTACAGTACATGGAATAAGGCCAGGCTTTCACATTACATGGAATAAGGCCAGGCTTTTACAGTACATGGAATAAGGCCAGGCTGTTACAGTACATGGAATAAGGCCAGGCTTTTACAGTACATGGAATAAGGCCAGGCTGTTACAGTACATGGAATAAGGCCAGGCTTTTACAGTACATGGAATAAGGCCAGGCTGTTACAGTACATGGAATAAGGCCAGGCTTGTCCAGTACATGGAATAAGGCCAGGCTTTTACATTACATGGAATAAGGCCAGGCTTTTACAGTAAATGGAATAAGGCCAGGCTGTTACAGCACATGAAATAAGGCCAGGCTTTTACAGTACATGGAATAAGGCCAGGTTTGTACAGTACATGGAATAAGGCCAGGCTGTTACAGTACATGGAATAAGGCCAGGCTGTTACAGTACATGGAATAAGGCCAGGTTGTTACAGTACATGGAATAAGGCCAGGCTGTTACACTACATGGAATAAGGCCAGGATTGTACAGTACATGGAATAAGGCCAGGCTGTTACAGTACATGAACTAAGGCCAGGCTTTTACAGTACATGGAATAAGGCCAGGCTGTTACAGTACATGGAATAAGGCCAGGATTGTACAGTACATGGAATAAGGCCAGGCTGTTACAGTACATGAAATAAGGCCAGGCTTTTACAGTACATGGAATAAGGCCAGGCTTTTACAGTATATGGAATAAGACCAGGCTATTACAGTACATGGAATAAGGCCAGGCTGTTACAGTACATGGAATAAGGCCAGGATTGTACAGTACATGGAATAAGGCCAGGCTGTTACAGTACATTGAATAAGGCCAGGATTGTACAGTACATGGAATAAGGCCAGGCTTTTACAGTACATGGAATAAGGCCAGGCTTTTACAGTACATGGAATAAGGCTAGGCTGTTACAGTACATGGAATAAGGCCAGGCTGTTACAGTACATGGAATAAGGCCAGGCTGTTACAGTACATGGAATAAGGCTAGGCTTTTACAGTACATGGAATAAGGCCAGGCTGTTACAGTACTTGGAATAAGGCCAGGCTTTTACAGTACATGGAATAAGGCCAGGATTGTACAGTACATGGAATAAGGCCAGGCTTTTACGTGTACACTACATTGGGGTGTGCACGTTAAAGATCCCACGATTGACAAAAGGGTCTTTCCTGGCAAAATTGTATAGGCATAGATAAAAAATGTCCACCAAATTACCCGTGTGACTTGGAATAATAGGCCGTGAAAAATAGGATATGCGCCGAAATGGCTGCGATCTGCTGGCCGATGTGAATGCGTGATGTATTGTGTAAAAAAATTCCATCTCACATGGCATAAATAAATCCCTGCGCCTTGAATATGTGCGCGATATAAATTGCATAAAATAAAAATTAAAATTAAAAAAAAAAAAAAATCCCTGCGCTTAGAACTGTACCCACGGAATATGCGCGATATAAGACTCATTGATTGATTGATTGAGTACATGGAATAAGGCCAGGATTGTACAGTACATGGAATAAGGCCAGGCTTTTACAGTACATGGAATAAGGCCAGGCTGTTACAGTACATGGAATAAGGCCAGGCTTTTACAGTACATGGAATAAGGCCAGGCTTTTACAGTACATGGAATAAGGCCAGGCTTTTACAGTACGTGGAATAAGGCCAGGCTGTTACAGTACATGGAATAAGGCCAGGCTTTTACAGTACATGGAATAAGGCCAGGCTGTTACAGTACATGGAATAAGGCCAGGCTTTTACAGTACATGGAATAAGGCCAGGCTGTTACAGTACATGGAATAAGGCTAGGCTTTTACAGTACATGGAATAAGGCCAGGCTGTTACAGTACATGGAATAAGGCCAGGATTGTACAGTACATGGAATAAGGCCAGGATTGTACAGTACATGGAATAAGGCCAGGATTGTACAGTACATGGAATAAGGCCAGGCTGTTACAGTACATGGAATAAGGCCAGGCTTTTACAGTACATGTAATAAGGCCAGGCTTTTACATTACATGGAATAAGGCCAGGCTTTTACAGTACATGGAATAAGGCCAGGATTGTACAGTACATGGAATAAGGCCAGGCTGTTACAGAACATGGAATAGAACCAGGATTGTACAGTACATGGAATAAGGCCAGGCTGTTACAGTACATTGAATAAGGCCAGGCTTTTACAGTACATGGAATAAGGCCAGGCTGTTACAGTACATGGAATAAGGCCAGCATTGTTAAGTACATGGAATAAGGCCAGGCTGTTACAGTACATGGAAGAAGGCCAGGATTGTACAGTACATGGAATAAGGCCAGGCTGTTACAGAACATGGAATAGAACCAGGATTGTACAGTACATGGAATAAGGCCAGGCTGTTACAGTACATTGAATAAGGCCAGGCTTTTACAGTACATGGAATAAGGCCAGGCTGTTACAGTACATGGAATAAGGCCAGGATTGTACAGTACATGGAATAAGGCCAGGCTGTTACAGTACATGGAATAAGGCCAGGATTGTACAGTACATGGAATAAGGAAGGACTGTGACTTTAAAAGACGTCAGTACCTGTGGCACTCCAGCTCCTATGATAGCGCCGCTGTGAATCATCGGGCCTTCCTTGCCCACGAATAACCCTGCAAGACAAAATATACCTTCACTGGTCAACCCACGAATAAAAAACGCTCGCGCTGGACCCGAGTACTCTTCAGACATTCACACACACACACACACACACACACACACACACACACACACACACACACACACACACACACACACACACACACTCTCTCTCTCCCTCACTCCCTCCCTCTCTCTCTTTCTTTCTTACACACACACACACACACACACACACACACACACACACACACACACGAGTACAGACTCATGCACACACACACACACACACACACACACACACACACACACACACACACACACACACACACATACAAACACACACACACACACAAACAGTAACACTAACACATGTGCACAAAATGAATCGAACCCGGATCACTTTGGCCATAGACTCTCTCGTTCTCTCTGTCTCTCTTTCACCGAGACCAAACACTGCATTGTAATTTCTTTGCGGAGACCATTTCCCCACCCGTTGTCTGGCTTGCACTGAAATCATGCTTTTCTCGTCACTGCGTGACGTGTTCGCCGCCCAAGTCTTCCCTTTAGTTCAGGCTGTTCGCAAAGCGACCAGCCTCCCACCGCAAAAACTCCCTCCGTTAAGAGTGGCTTTTGTGATTTATTTCGCATTTAGGTCCCAGGTAACATTATGAAGTTTTAATACGATCAATCGGACCTATTATCAAGTTAGTGTATCAACTTTTGAACGAACTGCGCCTAGTAGTTTCCTAGCAATAAGCTGTTAAGTCGAGACGAACAGACAGACACACAATTAAAGTCTGCGGGACCCTAGTACTGCGTACTCGGGGATAACCCTGTAAAACAATTATAACCTACTTTCACTTGTCACTTTTCATGGTTTGCCCACGAATAACCCTGCAAGACAAAATATACTTTCACTGATCAGCCCACGAATAATCCTGCAAAACAAGTAATACTTTCTCTGATCGGCCCACGAATAACCCTGCAAAACAAGTAATACTTTCATTGATCAGCCCACGAATAACCCCGCAAAACAAGTAATACTTTCTCTGATCAGCCCACGACTAACCCTACAAAACAAGTAATACTTTCATTGATCAGCCCACGAATAACCCTGCAAAACAAGTAATACTTTCATTGGTCATCCCACGAATAACCCTGCAAAACAAGTAATACTTTCTCTGATCGGCCCACGAATAACCCTGCAAAACAAGTAATACTTTCATTGATCAGCCCACGAATAACCCCGCAAAACAAGTAATACTTTCTCTGATCAGCCCACGACTAACCCTGCAAAACGAATAATACTTTCATTGATCAGCCCACGAATAACCCTGCAAAACAAGTAATACTTTCATTGATCAGCCCACGAATAACCCTGCAAAACAAGTAATACTTTTACTGATCATCCCACGAATAACCCTGCAAAACAATTAATACTTTCATTGATCAGCCCACGAATAACCCTGCAAAACAAGTAATACTTTTACTGATCATCCCACGAATAACCCTGCAAAACAAGTAATACTTTCATTGATCAGCCCACGAATAACCCTGCAAAACGAATAATACTTCCATTGATCAGCCCGCGAATAACCCTGCAAAACGAATAATACTTTTACTGATCATCCCACGAATAACCCTGCAAAACAATTAATACTTTCACTGGTCATCCCACGAATTACCCTGCAAAACAAGTAATACTTTCACTGGTCATCCCGTGAATAACCCTGCAAAACCAGGGATACTTTCTCTGATCAGCCCACGAATAACCCTGCAAAACAAGTAATACTTTTACTGGTCATCCCACGAATAACCCTGCAAAACAAGTAATACTTTCTCTGATCAGCCCACGAATAACCCTGCAAAACAAGTAATACTTTTACTGATCATCCCACGAATAACCCTGCAAAACAAGTAATACTTTCATTGATCAGCCCACGAATAACCCTGCAAAACAAGTAATACTTTCACTGGTCATCCCACGAATAACCCTGCAAAACAAGTAATACTTTCACTGGTCATCCCACGAATAACCCTGCAAAACAAGTAATACTTTCTCTGATCGGCCCACGAATAACCCTGCAAAACAAGTAATACTTTCTCTGATCAGCCCACGAATAACCCTGCAAAGCAAGTAATACTTTTACTGATCATCCCACGAATAACCCTGCAAAACGAATAATCCTTTCACTGATCAGCCCACGAATAACCCTGCAACACAAATTTCACTGGTCAGTTTTCATGGTTAAAAATTAGGCTTCGGATCTTTCCATATCTAACATACAATATCGTGGGATAAATGAAACTAGATAAATAAAATTGAAAAAGCATCAACTATTCTTTTAAACATGAGAAATTGCGTTGGCGGTGCTCAAAACAACAAACACAAACCTAAATTTAATAATGAAAAAACTGAGCTGCTAAACTTAAAACGACGTGATTGCGACTTTGATTGTTTGACATTTAATGACATTGATGTTCAGGACACTGGCAACCACAAACACTTGGGCGTTTTTTTACAAAATGATTGTAAGTGGAATGTTCATATTAACAGTATTGCAAGTAAAGTAATGTTATTGACTAATTGTTTGAAATTTTATAAGCACAGGTTTAGTAGAAAATCTTTAGAAACTATGTATAAATCCTACGTATTACCACACTTTGACTACGCCGATGTCGTCTGGGACAGTTGTACAGAAGTTTTATCTAACATTTTGGAACAGCTCCACCTCAAGGCCTTAAGGGTAATTGTCGGAGCAGTTAAAGGAACAAGCCACCAAAAATTATATGACGAATCAGGCTTCAGTAGTTTAAAACTAAGACGGGAAAAACATAAATTAATTTTGTATCATAAAATGGTACATGGGAAATGTTCTCAGAACGTGGCTGATTTATTGTCTCCTCTTGTCTCGACTGTGAAACCCTATCATAGACGAAACCCACTTGAACGGGTCGAACCACCACACAGAACTGAATTGTATAATAAGTCATTTGTTCCCAGCACTACCCGAACATGGAATTCTCTACCAGATAATATCAAATTAACAAAATCAATTAGCCAGTTTAAACAGTTTTTATGTCGTTCAGATAGTAAAGTTCCTCCTCAATATTATTATGGCAAGAGAAAAGACGGAATTATACACTGCAGACTAAGATTAGAAATGAGCGATTTAAATGATGATATGGTGAAACGCCACTTAAGTGATAACCCGACTTGTCAGTGCGGATATATCGAAATGAAAATGTTGAACATTATTTATTATTTTATAGTAATTACGATGATGTCCGAAGACTAACTATACGCACATTACCGAATGATCATCAAAATGTACAATGTTTATTGTTTGGTCTGCCAAACCTACGTTTTACCGAAAACATTGAAATATTCGAAAAGGTACATAGCTTTATAAGGTTAAGTGATAGATTTTGATTACTCTGTGGTCACCATGTCAATGATCCAGTATTTGATTATTGGCAGGTTATGCTGTTTTACGTTTTTATTGAAGGTCAAGTTTTGAGTGAATCTTTTTATTAAAGGTTTTTCTGTGTAGTCACATGACTAACCTCAGCTTAATTAGTTTGTACGACAATGTAAATGAAATTTTTGCTGCTGCAGAAGCATTGATCTAGCAAGTCTGTGAAAGTCCCTCATCGTTTCTCTGACACCCCCCCCCCCCCCCCCCCCCCCCCCCGGATCTCCCCGATATTGCAGTCCTTCCCGTCCTGTCACACCCTCTAATGCTTTTGCTGCATTTTTTCCTCTTTTGTGTGTGTGTGTGTGTGTGTAAAAATTGTATCTTGTCTGTCTTGCGTTCTCATAACGGTATAAGTGATTCTATGACCTTGACATAACGTGAAATAACAATTCCTCTCTAGATGTACATATTTATAACCACACTTAATATAAGCTTAGCTTGTTGTGTGGCCACAAATGTTTATATCGTATATACATGCCACCCTGTATTCCATTAGTAAAATCTTGTTTAAACCAAACACAAACCTACATCATTTTAATAAGCATCTACTTTTCTTTCTGCCCAGCTAAGTCGCTGCCTGTGTGTCCTCAAACCCTAAATCCCAAATCCACCCATGCATTGATCCGTCCTATCTATCCATCCAAACATCCACAAGTCAAAAGAGAAACATCTGCACAAGCAATTGCAAGCCGTACCCTCCCCCATATGGATAAGGATAAGGATAAGATTCATATCTTTCTTTCTTTATTTGGTGTTTAACGTCGTTTTCAACAACGAAGGTTATATCGCGACGATAAGATTCATATAGTCCTGTGAGGTTACCCTCATGAAAATTTGGGCTGCTTTCTTCCTGGGGAAAGCGAGCTGCCATACAGTATACGGCGCTACTCATTTTTTTTTTCCTGCATGCGTGTATTCATGTTTCCAAGCCCTGAGACTTTCGCAGTGAACTTGGGTTCTTTATCGTGCATATGCGTAAACACGGGGGTGTTCGGACACCGAGGAGAATCTGCACAAAGTTGACTCTGGGCTCGCCGAACGTGGAGATCGAACCCACGCCGATAGCGACAACTGGTTTTGAAGCCGGCGCCGCTACCGACTGAGCTATGTCCCCGCCCATATGTTGAGAGGCAGAACAAAACACGGCCCACGTCCTACAGGATTGCAGGAACCTCCAGCCACTGAGGAGTGAGACTTGTCCCAGGCCAACGTCCCTCCAAGACAAGCTGTATGGACCCATGAATGCTCTGCAGAAGACCACCACCTTCGTCTCAAGATCGAGCTGCAATCCGAGTGTAAAATGCGATCGACAGGAAGAAGAAGAAGAGGAAAAAGAGCAACAAACCTCCAGCGACACTGAAGAGGACGCCGATAGCCTTTGCCACCAGTGTGTGTAGTCTTGCCACATTGGGTACCTTTACCCCGTTCAGGTAACACTTGATTTCGGGGATTCCCGATCCCCCAGCCACCGGCTACCAGGAAAAAAAGATTTTTTTTCAAATTATGATAGACCTACTAATAAAACTGTGGTGTCCATTTCACGGAGTTTTCAAACTGTGATAGGCCTACTAATAAAACTGTGGTGTGTCCATTTCACGGAGTTTCCAAACTATGATAGACCTACTAATAAAACTGTGGTGTGTCCATTTCACGGAGTTTTCAAACTATGATAGGCCTACTAATAAAACTGTGGTGTCCATTTCACGGAGTTTTCAAACTATGATAGGCCTACCAATAAAACTGTGGTGTCCATTTCACCGAGTTTTCAAACTATGATAGGCCTACTAATAAAACTGTGGTGTCCATTTCACCGAGTTTTCAAACTATGATAGGCCTACTAATAAAACTGTGGTGTCCATTTCACCAAGTTTTCAAACTATGATAGGCCTACTAATAAAACTGTGGTGTCCATTTCACCGAGTTTTCAAACTATGATAGGCCTACAAATAAAACTGTGGTGTCCATTTCACCGAGTTTTCAAACTATGATAGGCCTACTAATAAAACTGTGGTGTGTCCATTTCACGGAGTTTTCAAACTATGATAGGCCTACTAATAAAACTGTGGTGTCCATTTCACGGAGTTTTCAAACTATGATAGGCCTACCAATAAAACTGTGGTGTCCATTTCACCGAGTTTTCAAACTATGATAGGCCTACTAATAAAACTGTGGTGTCCATTTCACCGAGTTTTCAAACTATGATAGGCCTACTAATAAAACTGTGGTGTCCATTTCACCAAGTTTTCAAACTATGATAGGCCTACTAATAAAACTGTGGTGTCCATTTCACCGAGTTTTCAAACTATGATAGGCCTACAAATAAAACTGTGGTGTCCATTTCACCGAGTTTTCAAACTATGATAGGCCTACTAATAAAACTGTGGTGTGTCCATTTCACGGAGGTTTCAAACTATGATAGGCCTACTAATAAAACTGTGGTGTGTCCATTTCACAGAGTTTTCAAACTATGATAGGCCTACTAATAAAACTGTGGTGTCCATTTCACGAAGTTTTCAAACTATGATAGGCCTACTAATAAAACTGTGGTGTCCATTTCACGAAGTTTTCAAACTATGATAGGCCTACTAATAAAACGGTGGTGTGTCAGTCCATTTCACGGAGTTTTCAAACTATGATAGGCCTACTAACAAGAAGAGCAAACGCTCGATCGAGTCACTTTCGCAGTTCTGAATATTATATGAGGCATCAGATGGACAGGAAGAAATTGCTATTCACAACACAATGAGTCACGTTCACATAAAATTTGAGCCCGGTCACTTTTATAGTTTCCGAGAAAAGCCCAACGTTAAGTTGTGTGTTGCCGAACAGAAAAGGCTAGTTATCTCCCTTGTTTTTCTGATAACGTTCGTAAAAGGCTACAGATGTAAATACTTTGATGTAAAGAATAATCCTACAAAGTTTCAATCACATCCGATGAACTTTGTCAAAGATATAAAATGTCTAATTTTTCCTTTGACGCTGACCTGTGACCTTGAAAAAGGTCAAAGGTCAACGAAACCATCGTTAAAGTGTAGAGGTCATTGGAGGTCACGACTAAACAAAATATGAGCCCGATCGCTTTGATAGTTTCCGAGAAAAGTCCAACGTTAAGGTGGTGTCTACGGACGGCCGGCCGGACGGCCGGCCGGACGGCCGGCCGGACAGACTAACTCTGACCGATTACATAGAGTCACTTTTTCTCAAGTGACTCAATAAAACTGTGGTGTCCATTTCACGGAGTTTTCAAACTATGATAGGCCTACTAATAAAACTGTGGTGTGTCCATTTCACGGAGTTTTCAAACTATGATAGGCCTACTAATAAAACTGTGGTGTGTCCATTTCACGGAGTTTTCAAACTATGATAGGCCTACTAATAAAACTGTGGTGTCCATTTCACGGAGTTTTCAAACTATGATAGGCCTACTAATAAAACTGTGGTGTGTCCATTTCACGGAGGTTTCAAACTATGATAGACCTACTAATAAAACTGTGGTGTGTCCATTTCACGGAGTTTTCAAACTATGATAGGCCTACTAATAAAACTGTGGTGTGTCCATTTCACGGAGGTTTCAAACTATGATAGACCTACTAATGAAACTGTGGTGTCCATTTCACGGAGTTTTCAAACTATAATAGGCCTACTAATGAAACTGTGGTGTCCATTTCACGGAGTTTTCAAACTATAATAGGCCTACTAATGAAACTATGCCTATGGTGTGTCCATTTCACGGAGTTTTCAAACTATGATAGGCCTACTAATAAAACTGTGGTGTCCATTTCACCGAGTTTTCAAACTATGATAGGCCTACTAATAAAACTGTGGTGTCCATTTCACGGAGGTTTCAAACTATGATAGGCCTACTAATAAAACTGTGGTGTGTCCATTTCACGGAGTTTTCAAACTATGATAGGCCTACTAATAAAACTGTGGTGTGTCCATTTCACGGAGTTTTCAAACTATGATAGGCCTACTAATAAAACTGTGGTGTCCATTTCACGGAGTTTTCAAATTATGATAGGCCTTCTAATAAAACTGTGGTGTCCATTATTCTCACGGAGTTTTTCAGACTTTGATAGGCCTACTAATAAAACTGTGGTGTGTCCATTTCACGGAGTTTTCAAACTATGATAGGCCTACTAATAAAACTGTGGTGTCCATTATTTTCACGGAGTTTTTCAGACTTTGATAGGCCTACTAATAAAACTGTGGTGTGTCCATTTCACGGAGTTTTCAGACTTTGATAGGCCTACTCATAAAACTGTGGTATGTCCATTTCAAAAGTAAGGAAGCAAAACATGGTGAAAAACAAAACAAACAAGACAGGTGTGTTGTTGCTTTCATATTTATAAATGTATGTAGATTTCATGTATAAGTAAATGGAAATGAAACATTGTTTAAAACAAAACATACAAAAACTTATGGTTAGAGCCTACAGCTCAAAATACGACTTCTATGGAGGTGTGTGCACATGCAGCTCCTTCTAAACCTTGAGGTAATTAATCGTAGTGAACAAATAAATTTCGGCAACTTTGCCGGGGGGGGATTCTAGCAACGTCCCTGTTTTGTTACACACACACACACACACACACACACTGACACACACACACACACACACACACACACACACACACACACACACACGAATAAATAAATTAATTAATTAATTAATTAATTAAAAAAATTACAAATTCAAAACAATTCATATATATATTAAAAAATATAATAAAATAAAATAATTCAAATCGTTACCGATCCCACACACCTCATAGACGACGAGAGCAGAAGCGATGATGGTGAACCCCACGTTGAAAAGCAGCAGCAGTACCAGGGACACTGCCAGGCACCCGTCTTTGCCACATTGCATTATTGCTACGTGTTCGTCAAGGTCCGTTGCAAAAATTAAATCTGACATGACTTGAATTGAAGTAATCACGGAAGGAAGGAAGGGTGAAAGGAAGGAAGGAAGGAAGGAAAGGAAGAAAGGAAGGAAGGAAGGAAGGAAGGAAGGAAGGAAGGAAGGAAGGAAGGAAGGAAGGAAGGAAGGAAGGAAGGAAGGAAGGGAGGAACTTGAGGAAGGAAGGAAGGACGAAAGTAAGGACAAGTTAATGGACACTGCCAGGCACCCGTCTTTGCCACACTGCATGATTGCTACGTGTTCGTCAACGTCTGTAACAAAAATGAAATCTGACATGACTTGAATTGAAGTATTCACAGAAAGAAGGAAGGAAGGAAGGAAGGAAGGAAGGAAGGAAGGAAGGAAGGAAGGAAGGAAGGAAGGAAGGAAGGAAGGAAGGAAGGAAGGAAGGAAGGAGTGAAGGATGGAAGGAAGGACAAGTTAATGGACACTGCCAGGCACCCGTCTTTGCCACACTGCATGATTGCTACGTGTTCGTCAAGGTCTGTGGCAGAGATGACATGTGACATGACTTGAATCAAGTTTTCACAGAGAGAAACAAGTCGCGTAAGGCGAAAATACAATATTTAGTCAAGTAGCTGTCGAACTCACAGAATGAAACTGAACGCAACGCAACGCAGCAAGACCGTATACTCGTAGCATCGTCACTCCACCGCCCCTGGCAAAGGCAGTGCACGTGGAATTGACAAGAAGAGCGGGGTATTCGTTGCGCTGAGAAGGATAGCACGCTTTTCTGTAGCTCTCTTCGTTTTAACTTTCTGAGCGTGTTTTTAATCCAAACATATCATATCTATATATTTTTGGAATCAGGAACCGACAAGGAATAAGATGAAAGTGTTTTTAAATTGATTTGGAAAAAAAAATTTGATAATAATTTTTATATATTTAATTTTCAGAGCTTGTTTTTAATCCGAATATAACATATGTATATGTTTTTGGAATCAGCAAATGATGGAGAATAAGATAAACGTAAATTTGGATCGTTTTATAAATGTTTATTTTTTTTTACAATTTTCCGATTTTTAATGACCAAAGTCATTAATTAATTTTTAAGCCACCAAGCTGAAATGCAATACCGAACCCCGGGCTTCGTCGAAGAGTACTTGACCAAAATTTCAACCAATTTGGTTGAAAAATGAGGGCGTGACAGTGCCGCCTCAACTTTCACGAAAAGCCGGATATGACGTCATCAAAGACATTTATCAAAAAAATGAAAAAAACGTTCGGGGATTTCATACCCAGGAACTCTCATGTCAAATTTCATAAAGATCGGTCCAGTAGTTTAGTCTGAATCGCTCTACACACACACACACACACACGCACGCACACACATACGCACATACACCACGACCCTCGTTTCGATTCCCCCTCGATGTTAAAATATTTAGTCAAAACTTGACTAAATATAACAAGAAGAGCAAACGCTCGATCGAGTCACTTTCGCAGTTCTGAATATTATATGAGGCATCAGATGGACAGGAAGAAATTGCTATTCACAACACAATACAGATGTAAATAATTTGATGTAAAGAATAATCCTATAAAGTTTGAATCAAATCCGATGAATAGTTTCAGAGATATGATATTTCAATTTTTTTCCTTCAAGACATATCTGTGACCTTGAAAAAGGTCAAAGGTCACCAAAGCAGACGTCAAAGTGTAGAGGTCACTGGGAGTCACGTTCACATAAAATTTGAGCCCGGTCACTTTTATAGTTTCCGAGAAAAGCCCAACGTTAAGTTGTGTGTTGCCGAACAGAAAAGGCTAGTTATCTCCCTTGTTTTTCTGATAACGTTCGTAAAAGGCTACAGATGTAAATACTTTGATGTAAAGAATAATCCTACAAAGTTTCAATCACATCCGATGAACTTTGTCAAAGATATAAAATGTCTAATTTTTCCTTTGACGCTGACCTGTGACCTTGAAAAAGGTCAAAGGTCAACGAAACCATCGTTAAAGTGTAGAGGTCATTGGAGGTCACGACTAAACAAAATATGAGCCGGATCGCTTTGATAGTTTCCGAGAAAAGTCCAACGTTAAGGTGGTGTCTACGGACGGCCGGCCGGACGGCCGGCCGGCCGGACAGACTAACACTGATCGATTACATAGAGTCACTTTTTCTCAAGTGACTCAAAAACAACAAAATAAACAAGGTGAAAAGAAAGGAAGGGAGGAAAAAACAAAGGAACGGAGGAAGTAAGGAGGGAAGAAAGTATGGAGGGACGGGAGGAAGGAAGAAAGGAAGGGGGGGGGAGGAATGAAAGAATAAAGGAGGAAGGGAGGGAAGGAAGCATGGAAGGAACTCAGAACTCAGAAAGTTTAATCGCCAAAACGTGACAGTCCATTGTGATAGGGAGGTTGGGGGGGTCAGGGAAATAATTTCGAAAACAAAAAACGATTTACAATGTACATATCATGGGGATGGAAGCAAGGAAGAGAGAACAAATTAATCGAGCATTGACAGACTAAAAGAAAGAAGAAGAAACATCTGCATACACTTAACAAACAAAATTGAGAGCAAAAATAAAGAAGGAAGGAAGGAAGAAAAGAAGAAAGTTACAACGGGTCGCACACACTCAATAGAAATAGAGTCAAATGTCACTTTAGCCGTCCTTGTCAAAAATATCCACGAATTATGCATGGTGATGCACGTGCAAGGTATACCATGTGCACATGTAGCCTACTGTCCTGCCAACAGTGAAGGATACACGAGTCCACTGTTCCAAACTTGAGACTGGACAAGTGCTTGACCACAACATCGATAAACAGAGCCACCTGTATACAAATAAAATAGTAAAAAAGAAACAAACGCGTGCGTACACACACACACAGTCACACGCGCACACATACGCACACACGCGCACACACACACACACACACACACACACACACACACACACACACACACACACAGTGAGAGAAAAGGGGGAAAAAACATGATAGAGCAAACAAAACAACTAATAAAAGGTTTAACAAGTTCTTGAATTTTGCACGAGACAGTTGTTTTGACAGACTAAAACACAAGAGGACACATGTTCTCTTAATCTGAATGCATTGGCACTACTAAATGCCCCCAAAATCAGTACCAGCCTTCTCAATCTATTCTTGAATTTAAAGCCAACAGACTTTCTCACACGCTCGCACTGACGCTCGCTCGCTCGCTCCAAGGAATAGAAAGAACAACCGAAAAAGAAATGCTTGGCACAAGATATAAATAAATCGTTTACTTACCATGCCAGTAAGAAAACCGATCAGAAAAGTGACAATCCATTTGATGGCTTCAAGCTTGGCAGCAGACTGAAAATAGTTCGAATTTATATCTGTACTTTATTCGATTTCGCGCAAGGAGCTTCTATCAAGTACATTGACTTAAGGCCGATCCACACAAGCACATCAGAGAATTGTTTATTAATAACGAAAACTGAAATTGAATGAGAATGGTTCAAGACACGAGATGCAGAGACTGATGAAGACATTCGCCTGGGCAGACTGTCTGACACAAACTGAGAAAGACAGACAGACAGCCAGACAGACTGACACATACACACGTGTACACACACACACACACACACTGACACACACACACACACACACACACTGACACACACACACGTACAATTAAGCACACACATGCACAGTCACACACACACACTCGCATTCTCTCTCTCTCTCTCTCTCTCTCTCTCTCTCTCTCTCTCTCTCTCTCTCTCTCTCTCTCTCTCTCTCTCTCTCTCTCTCTCTCTCTCTCTCTCTCTCTCTCTCTCTCTCTCTCTCTCTCTCTCTCTCTCTCTCTCTCTCTCTCTCTCTCTCTCTCTCTCTCTCTCTCTCTCTCTCTCTCTCTCTCTCTCTCTCTCTCTCTCTCTCTCTCCTACACAGACATGATGATTGAACAGAAAAACAGACGAGGATAATGCGAAGCAAAAAAGGTAACTAACATGTCCCTGTCCAAGCCTGTCGACCAAACGTTCATAGGGTTTGTTGTAGCACCGATCATAGTCCAGGCTCTGAAACAATATACATCAGTCTACAATGTAGAACAACAACAACAAAAACAACATAGTAAAAAAGAAAAGTGACACACAAAATAAAAGGGGTGAGGGGGCCGGGGTAAAAAAACAAACAGATCTAACAACAAATGTGAAACACAGGATCCGAAGGAAATGCAAATTGCTTTTCACTGTAATGTAAAGTATTTATTGTTTAAAATCTGACACACTGCCAAATAATTTCTTTGTCCTAGGTAAGGACAATAAAAGAAACCTCACTCTTGACTTTTGAAAACTGTTAGAACAGCTTTGTAGCTTTTCCTACAGAACACTGTGTGGGTGAATGATTAATCAACTGGTTATCATAAGTGGTCTGCTATGTAACAGAAAATACCGTGCCTGCAACACCGTCTGACGAAGAGGTAAACTCTTATAAAGTTGCTTCTAACGTCTGTCATCAAAACGGATTGCATGCTATTCTATTTGGAATAGCGCCTACCCCAACAAAATATATCAGTATTACACCAATGCCGAATTAGGAAATATTGGATAAAAGCGCTGGCATTACTTACCTAGCTCAAAGTTAGGCTAGGATAGCAACTGATCAAAAGATCAGACAAAGGCTCAACAGCCTAAGTACCAGTCTGTCAACATATCATATCATCATATCATTACTTCCTCACAGTGCATATGCTATGCAGGGCCGGATCTGGGGGGGGGGGGTTCCTGGGGTTCCGGACCCCCCCCCCCCCCCCTGGCCATCTAATGTACCTCTCAGAGAAAAAAAAAAGTGGACTTTGCACCCCTGCCTTCAGTTGGAACCCCCCCCTCAAACGAACTTGGTCCGGCCGTGCTATGTACACGCACACAGGCTGTTGACGCTTTCAAACAGACAGGACAAAATTAGTTTGCTTTACACTAATGCAAACTATTTGTGTCGCGTCCGAATTTCAGACTGATCGTACCTCGTAGTCTTTCGTCGAAACTTGCGTCTGTGGTCTTCTCTGTCTGGGTGCGGTCACCTGGAAAAAGTGTGATACACCATGCAAGGGACAAAACTCATCATTTCAACTTTTGCACTGAGTTTCGTGCTTGCCTCCCCTCACAATCATGCTGCTTCCAAATCATTTACTCTTACTGACGTTTTGTCGTTTTGAAGTGAAAAATATCCAGAAATGTATTCAAAGTGAGCAAATATAAAGCATTCACGATTATAAGAAGAAACAAATCTTGAAGACAAGCTAGAACCTAAGCTAATTACAATTTAGCTGACAGACACTGCGCGGTTGCTTCCCCTTCACACCGCCCCCAAACAAACTCGGCACTTGCAAAGCATGATTTGTTTTCCTTTTCGCTCACGGTAGGATACAACTCGTACAAATGCACAGTTGTAAGTTATTCCGTTAATAAAAAACCTGTAATCTGAAAATTCGCCTTACAGTTTCAGTAGATGAGTTTTCGCTCGTGTGCGGCGAGCTGGACTGAAAGGAATTGTCGTCTGCTTCAGAACCCGACACTGACAAATGCCCCGACATTTTCTTGACCTATGACCTAGGAATTATTCGTCTGACCTGTTATTGCAGCCCTCACTCACACTCTAAAGAGAGGCAGCGAGATCTCGTTTTATCAACATGAGCACTGGCACATGAAAAATGATCTTGGTGAAATCATAGATGTGTATTATAGCAGCCCTCACTCACACTCTAAAGAGAGGCAGCGAGATCTCGTTTTATCAACATGAGCTGGCACATGAATATCTCTGGTGAAAGGTACACTCTTTGTGACATACGTATCTCACCCAAAACAAAAATAACTTTCAAGGTCTTTTTCGTGTTGCTCGATAGTGTGCGTGTGGGGTGTGCCTGCGTGCTTGAGTCAAGTTCATGCGTGCGTTCGTGCATGTGTGTGTGTTCGTGTACGGCATATTTAAAGGATTTAAAAGATTTGGAGAGACTTCATATTTTTGATTTGCCAACTCTTGATTTAATTCAGATGTTCAAGATTTTTAATAAAGTTGACTAGGCCAGAGACATACGTCTCTGACTAGGCCATAGACCTATGTGGAAAGTGAAAAAAAATTCAGTTTTACCGAATATGAAAAGACCAGAAATTATTAATAAGATTTTTATTGAGCAAAGTAAAACCAATTTGAGGGAAAATTTTCTTGTTAACAGAACCGCACCCCTTTGGAATGCACTTGCAACATCTGTTAAAAAAGCACAAAGTGTTAACTCCAAGAATCAGTTGAATGATGATATCCAAATTTATACAAACGAATTTTGATTTTGATGAATGAATTGAATATAAATTATATTTCCTGAATAAGTTTTGCAGACCCAATAAAACAATGGTGTACAAATAGTGATGGGACGATTTATGGACTTTAAAGCCTACTGCATTTGTCTACTAAACTAAAAATAACACTGCTCATTCCCAAGACTCACTGATTAGTACTCAGGTGAATCAAAAATGATTGCATTGTATTCTTGATTATTTCCTGAATCCAAACATTTGTATGAAGTAGCATTTCACTTGCCTCTTCAGTATTTATTCCCTGCTTTTGCTTCAGAAGAGTTATCTGGCTACCAGCTTTTACCAAGTGTTTGTGTGTGGAATTTGACTGCTTGGTTGAGGATCTTTATTATCAGTGTAATTCTAATATTCCCCGTCTCTGCCACACACACACACACACACAAAACCACCAACAACAAAATAATAATAATGAAAGAAAAAAACTCCAGAGGATCCCAAGATTTTCATAAGTTGAAATGGTTTTTATTTGAACTAAAATGATAGTGCATTCACTACTTCCACTTTCGCTCGCACGTATGTTAAAAAAAAAAAAAAAAAGACACTGATAATACCATACAAAAATAAAAGTAATAATACAAAAAAACAGAGAAACGCAATGACACTGATCAATGATGATGCTTAAAATCTTCAGATCTGGCCGTCGTTACATGAATTGACATCATGTAGTAGTGTTTTGCTGAAACCACGTGCAGCTTTGTACAGACTCATTCATTTTTCAAACACTCTCACTTATAAAATAAGCTTCACAACAAAGCTTTATTCTTCAAACAAAGTCCACCCAGTACAGCGGTCAGCGTACAACTTGAAATATTATCAGAAAAAAACAATTCTGCAAGTAAAAAACCTCAGAATGCTGTCTTCTGGGGAAAAAAACTAATATCAGTTTATGGTTAATTGCAAGGGCTTGTCCACAAGTCAAAATAAATGTTTCCTTAACAAGATTAATTGGCTTTTTTTACGATAACTTAGTATTATCATTACTATATGTAGTAGTAGAAAGTAGTTTACCTTTCCAAACCAAAACAAATGACCAGACATGTGGCATAGACAACTCTGATATAAACTTTGTACTTCCATAAAAGGAAAAAAATAACGCTAATAAAAACGGATTCTGCAGGCATTTAGAAATTTAATCCAGTGTGATTCAGCAAGAAAAGAACCTTACTGAGTTACACCCATCCCATCCCAAGTCCCATTTTAGTGTGTATTGATACAGAAGCACACTTTCTTTCTTTCTTTCTTTCTTTATTTGGCGTTTTACGTCGTTTTCAACCACGAAGATTATATCGCGACTGGGGAAAGGGGGAAGATGGGATAGAGCCACTTGTCAATTGTTTCTTGTTCACAAAAGCACTAATCAAAAATTTGCTCCAGGGGCTTGCAACGTAGTACAATATATTACCTTACTGGGAGAATGCAAGTTTCCAGTACAAAGGACTTAACATTTCTTACATACTGCTTGACTAAAATCTTCACAAAAATTGACTATATTCTATACAAGAAACACTCAACAAGGGTAAAAGGAGAAACATAATCCGTTAGTCGCCTCTTACGACATGCTGGGGAGCATCGGGTAAATTCTTTCTCGTCCCATCCAATATGGGACTCCCCCTAACCCGCAGGGGGAACAGAAGCACACAGTGACAACAAAATGTACACACATTTAGTCACGACTCGCATCTAACACCTCAAAACAAGAAACTAAAAAGGCACAATCTTCCCTTTTGAAAATAACCCTTTACAGTTTAGCCATTCATTTCACAGAAATGTCAAGAATATGCAGTTTTTTTCCCCAAGAAATATTTGAGTACAAAATAAAAAGCACACACACACACACTGTCACACACTCTGTCACACACACACACACACACACTGTCTAATACACTTTCACACACACACACACACACACACACATACACACACACACACACACACACACACACACACACACACACACACACACACACACTTCACTCTGATGATAACTCAATTTCACACAAGTACTGTCAGAAATGCAAGCGCCCACGCATAACAAGTTACAGTAGCAATTCCACTAAATTTCATTTCATAACACAGGATAAAAAAAAAAAGTTTAACACATTACAAGCACACATATAGAGCACAACTCGTGAAATCTATCTACAGCCAGTATGAATTTGACAGGGGAAGAAAAGCACACAACACAGTACAAGTATTCATCTATAGGTGGTCAATTTGACTTCAATGAGACAAACAATGCTTTTTAAATAATGGTAGTTATATTACAGAGATTGGAAAAGTTTTATTCTTCTCTTCCCAGTTTTGTCTTCACATACTTGGCAAACACACAGACATGTAGTAAAAGTCATAATACATGATTTACATTGTAATATTGCACTGTCGGATTTTAACGAACTAAAAACAACACCGCACAGACATCCACATTGATGACATAATCATCAACAAAAAACAAACGCACAGACATCCACATTGATGACATAATCATCAACAAAAAACAAACAAAAAACTAAGGAGAGGGAAAATGAAGGGGGCCCAGAAGACAGACAGGTGCAGAAACAGCAGATGCAGAGGACTGGGTAAGCTCCGCAGCCGGTGTTTGGCTGGGGAAGGGGAGGGGGATGAAATTGAGAACAATGACAAGGACCAAAAGCATCAAGTAGCAACCAGCAGCAGAGGCAAGGTGCTAACAAGAATTTAAAATAAAGCAATACTGGGAAACTGGATAAAGAAATAAGGGAAAGAAAGGTCTTCAGCTGAAATCAAGTTAGCAACATTCCCAAAATCTGCTGAAACCATTCCTCCCTTGCTGCTTTAAACTCGTATTCCTAAATCTCTGTTGTTATAGCTCTGTGACAGTATTTCTGCTCTCTGTTAGTGTTAAGTGATTGTGGTAGTGTCTTACTTGGGTCTTTGTGTAGTTTCTCTCTGTCTCTCTCTTTATCTCACACACATACACACACACACACACAAATACACACCCATGCACAAACACACACACACACACTACAGTTAGTTCTTTGAAGTGAAGAGCAAACCATAGATTTACCAAAGTAATCCAAAGAGACTGAGTAAATCACAACCATACCTTGTAACTGCTAGTTAACACATCCACAAAGCTGTCCTTAAACTTAGTCTTAATTACTGAACATTTGCAATGCACAGCACTGTGCCACGATACAGAACACCAGCTGATACTGATAGTGATAGCAAGCATGAGACATTTCTTTCTTTATTTATTTGGTGTTTAACGTCGTTTTCAACCGTTCAAGGTTATATCGCGACGGGGAAAGGGGGGAGATGGGATAGAGCCACTTGTTAATTGTTTCTTGTTCACAAAAGCACTAATAAAAAAAATTGCTCCAGGGGCTTGCAACGTAGTACAATATATGACCTTACTGGGAGAATGCAAGTTTCCAGTACAAAGGACTTAACATTTCTTACATACATGAGACATTTGCAAGACGTGGAACATAACAAACAGTTGAAGGATGACCCCTGTTCCCTCTGTGTTTTGTCTAATACAACATACAGGGAGCCGTGCGTCATTCGTTTCTGACGCTGGTAATGCAGGCTTTTGTTTCTTGTTTTTCATGTACCGATACTCTGATTTTGTTATAACAAATAACATATTTAAATGTTAACAACAGAACCAACAAATAACATTACAAATAGCTATCATTGCACTTTCTTTTAGGCTGACCTGTGCATAGATCTTCATCCTTAGATGCCTAATTTGAACATTTTCCACTCTTCTCAAACCTCTGGCTCTGCTTTTTTTTAAGTTAAAATGTAGCTTAAAATGGGGTTTTTTTTTACAAATAAAATAAAATAAAAAATAAAAGGAGGCAGACAAACACAGAAGGTTAAACAAAGAAAAGAAGAAGAAAAAAAGGTAAAAGTAGCTAGAAATATGCTTTGTACTTAGTCACATTCAGTGATTTACGCACATGAAGACTAGGACATCACACACACACAGCATTGCAATATTGCTACACACACTGTTCTTGCATTATTATTTGTGGATTTCTTCTTAAATTAAAACAAACAAAAAAGGTTGTTATGACAATGACATAGATCTCTCAAACCTGTGTCTAATTTAGTAAGTACTGCAAGCAGGTTTTAAAAATCATAAAAGTCATACTGTAGTACTTAACAACTAACACGCACCAGAAATAATCATATCTGTGTCCGGAGAGAAAAACTATTCAAGATCGATTTGAAGAAGTGTTCACTTGCAAATGTAGTACTAGTACTCAGTAGTAGTTATGCTGGAAGCAGATGAGTTCTGAACAAGCACTGATGACTGATATGTTATGTGTATTCTGTGAAACTGAAAGAGGAATTCACAACTAGCACGAACCAAACTTTTCCATTATAAATCGCTGCTCGAAATCCTCCCTCATAATCAAAATGCATTTGATATAACAGATGAACATATGGGGGGGGGGGGGGGGGGGGGTGTGTGAATGAATCTTACCAGTATTTTCAACTCACTACTAGGACTAACATGCGTTTGTGATACACAATGATGTACACTTAGTTAAAAACTCCTCTTCTGCCGCACACACAATAGTGATAAATCAGTTCAGCTGTGAGTTGCTCTGCATTCTGAAAAGGTCAATTCTCAAGAGGCAACAATCTTTCCTTACTCTAACCCAAACACCTTTTTCTCTTAAAAGCTACCATCTTCTTTAACTGACAATCATTCTAAAGTCTAACAGTAACAGCACCACCCTTTACTCTTTAGCTACCTTAACATTGCATCACTAATTTGCAAATCAAACCTGCTATGACTAGCAATCATCCATCGTTGCGTTATTCTAGTTTTGTCACTTATCTTTCGTCTTCACAGTATTATTGACTGATGCTTCTGCCAATCTTTATCAACAAAAGTTGCAGCTCAAGTTCATTAAAACTCAACGACAAACACTGCTGTGCATATGAATTATCAGAGGCCGTCTTTCGATGTTGAAGGGTGTCACTGACAGTGACAGATGTGTTCAGTAACGCACACATACAAAACCCACAACTTTGCGGCTGTGACATACTGACAATAATGTCTCTTTAGTTTATCATTTTTATGTTCAACTACTTTACAAATTACAACAGTATCTGTTCTTCCGAGACAGAAATGTGACCCTCCACCACGAAATGAGCCGCATGTCACCTCGCGCGGTTCTGCGCTAGGCTTGATATAAGTCCGGAGAGTGTCTGGTAACAGTGTGAGGGTCACCTCAGTCACAGGCTTATAACTCAAACACTTTTTGCTCTTATCTAAAACGGGTTTCACCACTGGATAGAGCATATAAAACTCTTTAGGAAAATGTAAAAATATGAAAATCATGCAAAGGTGACATGCGACTCGTTCCGTGGTGGAGGGTCACAAATGAATATTTGCTGAAATCCTACACAAACCATCATCCTTCATTATTCTGTATGTCTCTCTCTACCTTAAAACTATTGGGCCTGAAACAAAGAAGACAATCAGAAAAGGGTAAAGCGGATGGGAAAACAAAGTCAAAAGGAAGGTGTAGACTCAGATGACATGTCAAACAAGCAGACAGAACGTTTCACATTGGAGAAATTATAAAACAAGTATTAACTTTTCCATTCCAGTCAGCTTTCAGTCACACAGCATTAACACCATTGCACTTGACCATTTGATGGAAGGACTTGTCCTTTACTGTGTAAGAAAGAAAAATAACATATTGTGATTGACTCTTTTCTCAAAACGACACATTGCAGAGCTGCATAAACAGACACCAAACTGCAAAGTTACAGACCAACAATGCTACACCGTAAGCATTGTTCACAGACGCAACCAATCAGAAATTTTTTTGTACTGCCACAGCACTTTTGTCACACAGTGACTTTCAAAAATGAAGATGTTCAAAAGAGCATTACAACAGAAGTTGAAAAGCATTATCTTCTTAATATCCCAAAGGCTTAAAAAGAAAAAAGTGGGGAGCACTTAGAAAGGGGATAGGGTTGTTTAGAAATATGTTGGGTCCTACAAATTTTTCATACACTATTTTCTCTAAATACATGCAACTGTTTTCCACCATCCGAAGCTTGAAGGTGAACAGACGCAGTCATGCAGACTTCTCTCCCGGCACATGAACCCGTCGCACATTGCAGATGTTGACGACGACGCAACATGTAATCCCATAGTGAAGAAAAAGAATGAAAAGGCTTCTGACTCAGTGACTGTGGGGGGAAGGGGAGATGACGAGACACAAAGGTTCAATGGCACAAAACGGTGGTGGCGACTGCTAGGATTGGTACCACAAGTACATTTTCAGAGAGTTTGGAATGGGCAGGTCCTTTATGGAGTGCAGGCGGTTCTTGCCCACTTGTGAGCGCACTGCTCGGCGACATATATCCATCAGCGGCAACGGCTCAGCTGCGCACAAACAATAACAATTGTTAAAGTGAGTAAGTTAGACACAAGCATCTCACAGTCCGCCAATATAAACTACAATCTCAAGCAGGCAGTCACAAATTCACTGAACCTGTACTCAGGACTCATTGCAGTTATTAAAAGTATGCAAATAACCAACACAAACATTAACACTAACAGTAACACAAGTAACAGTAACACAAGTAACACTAACACTAGTAACAGCTGTCGCTTCAGGGGATACAGTCTCACACCAAAGTATTCATAATACATTGATAAAGTCCAACAAATTGAAACAAAAGCTGATTTAACAAATTCCTGAACCCACACAGCTCTGTGTACTGTAATGTCAGCATCCAAGACAGCACGGAAACAAACACTGCTATGTAGTATTTTTTCAAACCGGTACACACATAGTTACATGCATGTAAAAAAAACAAATGCAACCCTGAAAGTAATAGTTTTAATGAGTGAAATTTAATGAGTGAAACTGAAAGTTAAACTTTTTATTTTTTTATCTTTGGATTAGAATAGATGCTTTTGGAAATGTCCTAGCCAGAAGCTATGTAATTAGTTATGTGAATCAAATGGCTTACCTGTCAACAGGAACGAAAGTATTTACATCATTATAATAAAATAAAAAGTCTATAGTACTAGTAATAGTACAAGTTTTACAACACTTTCAGTGTTTCACAGATAATGAGATACTTTTATCGACAGAACAACACACACACACACACACACACAAACACTTCCAGGCATCTATCACAAATAAAGAGCACTGATTCACAGCAAAGCACAACACGAATGTCTTAACTGAACTGTGAACAGCACCAAGCAATGGGAACAAAACCAACGGGAACAAAACCTAAACCAATCTCCACTGATGAAGCTGTGGAAAGAAGCAAGAAAAAGCAACTTACGATCAAGTCCTCCAAGGTATCGCATGGTGATTTCACAGTGTCCCCACACAGCACTGACGATGGGATACACTTTCTTGCCCTTCAGATTACGAAAGGCTACGCCCAGGTACTGGTTCTCCACCATGAAGCTGAGTGTGCCTTCGTCCATGTCCAGAATCACCAGAAAGCTATCCGGGACCACAAAGTTCTCGTCAGAATTCAACACAGTGGGGTAGGTGATTCCCGGCTGGTTCTTCATGTCATGGTAAAGTTTGTTCCGGCCCAGGTCCCAGCCCCACGACTCTTTACTGCTGCCGACCAGCGACTGGTAACCGACACAGTGCAGCGGGGCGTCTGCAGTCCCCACCCCCACCACCGCGTGTGTCCCGCGCTGCCGCGTACTCCACACAATCTCCCACACGTGCAGGCCACGCGTGTAGCCATAGCGGCCCCGGATGCAGTCTGTGCTCTGTGCCACTGGGTGGCGGTGGAAGGTCATGAGGTCCTCATTCTTGACGAAGATGTTGAGGGAGCGGTCGTCGGGGTTCCAGGCGTGCTTGTACTGCACCTCGCGTGGCACTGGGGGCATGTCCAGCAGGGCGTCCAGCCTGGCCGGCTTCTGGTAGTCTGGGTTGTAGGCCGGTTCCCGGGTGATACTCTTGTACGTGGGCTCTCGCGAACTGGAGATGGTTTTGATGCCACCGGAGACCTTCTGCCCCATGCTCATCTCTTGGGGGGCGCCACACCTCGGTGAGAACTGGCACGGTCGGCAGGCAAGCCGAGAGGGGATGTCAAGCAATCGGTGCTGCCAGCTGGCTCCACAAAGTCGTTCTGCTTCAGTTCATTCTCTGCAACCATACACAAAACAGCCCTTCTTGTTAAACTTTTGAACTGTGTCAAATTATCAATCAATGATGCCAGACAAAGGCCTTCCACCTCAGTTCATCCTCTGCAAAGATACCAAACCGTGCTTCCTGTACTGTTTGTACTTTTGTTAAACTCCTGTAACAAAGTCAAGCATTAAAATTTCCAATGCTTGCTTTCCACATACCAACCACTGAACCAGCCACCACTGTCATGTCATGTTAAAAGTCTTTTCTATTGACTGCAAACATTTTCAAAACCTCTGACGCTATGTTTACTCAAAGTCAAACTACATATAATTTACACCAAGGAAAAGTCAGTACTACAGGATTTGCTTAAAGGCACAGTATGCCTCCCGTAAACCATCACAGATACTGTCAGGCTTTTACACACAGTACAAACACCCTTTCGTTTAAACACTCACCGCTTGAGAACATCCTAGGTGCCCTACGTGAAGAGCGAGCAATTTTCAAAGAATTAATTTTGTGGATTGTCTGATCAGACAATCAGACGGCGCGTTTTGGCGCTAGACCTAACTTTTAAAATCTAGATAAATTGACAGCTTGTTACACAAACATTCTTAAATCATAAAAGAATTCTTTTTTCATCAAGACAAGACCAGTACAATTCGAAGTTTTGAAAGTTTGAAAAAAGAAAAGCCCGGAAGCAGGGTCACGCAAGGTTGTAGTTCTCGTAGCAGACGACGGTTATGTTTATCGCCAGTTCCTCTGAAAAGTCAAAAGCCATCGCTAGAGTTCGTGTGAATCGTAGCCGTTTGTTGCGTTTAGATTCAGAGGTACATACTATGCTATTGCAGATAAGCTTACAGCGAATCGCATTGAAATCACAAACTGACGACTACACTGTTAAACAAGAAGAGCAAACGCTCGATCGAGTCACTTTCGCAGTTCTGAATATTATATGAGGCATCAGATGGACAGGAAGAAATTGCTATTCACAACACAATGAGTCACGTTCACATAAAATTTGAGCCCGGTCACTTTTATAGTTTCCGAGAAAAGCCCAACGTTAAGTTGTGTGTTGCCGAACAGAAAAGGCTAGTTATCTCCCTTGTTTTTCTGATAACGTTCGTAAAAGGCTACAGATGTAAATACTTTGATGTAAAGAATAATCCTACAAAGTTTCAATCACATCCGATGAACTTTGTCAAAGATATAAAATGTCTAATTTTTCCTTTGACGCTGACCTGTGACCTTGAAAAAGGTCAAAGGTCAACGAAACCATCGTTAAAGTGTAGAGGTCATTGGAGGTCACGACTAAACAAAATATGAGCCCGATCGCTTTGATAGTTTCCGAGAAAAGTCCAACGTTAAGGTGGTGTCTACGGACGGCCGGCCGGACGGACGGCCGGACAGACTAACACTGACCGATTACATAGAGTCACTTTTTCTCAAGTGACTCAAAAAGGAAACTGGATGTCAGTGGATCACACGGATTCACGATGGCTAGGGGTAAGATAAACCACGCAAAAATGATTTCTTTGAAAATTGCTCGCTCTTTATGGAGGGCACCTAGGATGTTCTCAAGCGGTTAGTGTTTAAATGAAAGGGTGTTTGTACTGTATACATGTACAGTATCTGTGATCTTTCTTTATTTGGTGTTTAACGTCGTTTTCAACCGTTCAAGGTCATATCACGACGGGGAAAGGGGGGGATGGGATAGAGCCACTTGTTAATTGTTTCTTGTTCACAAAAGCACTAATCAACAAGAAGAGCAAACGCTCGATCGAGTCACTTTCGCAGTTCTGAATATTATATGAGGCATCAGATGGACAGGAAGAAATTGCTATTCACAACACAATGAGTCACGTTCACATAAAATTTGAGCCCGGTCACTTTTATAGTTTCCGAGAAAAGCCCAACGTTAAGTTGTGTGTTGCCGAACAGAAAAGGCTAGTTATCTCCCTTGTTTTTCTGATAACGTTCGTAAAAGGCTACAGATGTAAATACTTTGATGTAAAGAATAATCCTACAAAGTTTCAATCACATCCGATGAACTTTGTCAAAGATATAAAATGTCTAATTTTTCCTTTGACGCTGACCTGTGACCTTGAAAAAGGTCAAAGGTCAACGAAACCATCGTTAAAGTGTAGAGGTCATTGGAGGTCACGACTAAACAAAATATGAGCCCGATCGCTTTGATAGTTTCCGAGAAAAGTCCAACGTTAAGGTGGTGTCTACGGACGGCCGGCCGGCCGGACAGACTAACACTGACCGATTACATAGAGTCACTTTTTCTCAAGTGACTCAAAAAATTGCTCCAGGGGCTTGCAACGTAGTACAATATATTACATTACTGGGAGAATGCAAGTTTCCAGTACAAAGGACTTAACATTTCTTACATACTGCTTGACTAAAATCTTTACAAAAATTGACTATATTCTATACAAGAAACACTTAACAAGGGTAAAAGGAGAAAACAGAATCCGTTAGTCACCTCTTACGACATGCTGGGGAGCATCGGGTAAATTCTTCCCCTAACCCGCGGGGGTTAGTATCTGTGATGGTTTACGGGAGGCTTACTGTGCCTTTAAAGGAATACTATTGATCTGACCCAGGGTTTCATTTACTAGTGCACCCTGCGCCATTGGCGCATTAAATCTGAAAATGTCCTATCACAATTTCCTTCAGTGCGTCAAAGGGCGCATTGAGATAACGTACCACTGCGCCACAAAATGTACACTTTACATCGAATTATACACACACACACACACTCACATACTTAGACAAACACACACACACATACATAAATTAACACTATATAGCGGCTAATTCTCAGATGGCACAATATTGCACCATTTTGCATCTTTGATCAAAACGCGTACAGGCCTCTTTGGCGCTTACGGTAATTCTTGCCTTCGACTATGCCCCATTGGAATTTGGTTGAGGGGGACAAATGTCCCATTGCCCTTTTCTCCCAGGTTAAACCCTGTGACCGATTAGAACGAATTCAACGAATCTGTGGAATCCACTGTACGTGTCCCTTAATCTAGATGCACACGGCACGATTTGCTTGAAAACACACTACAAGTGTGGTTATCAATTAATCAATTAATACAAGTAGGGTTATGAGTTAATCAATTAAAAGTTAGTTATTCAGTTAATGCGCTTTGGGCGCTGCCTCTCTCGATCCAGTGTTGGAATAAAAAAAATAGCAAAGCAGCATCGCCTGGCGGGGAGACGATTAGCGCTCTTAATGACGCTACCGCCTAGTAACACAAACAAGCATCGCGTACACAAACAAGTGAAGTAATATAGTTGATGTAACCGAAACAAAATCTCGAGATGAGTACTCTTTCTTTGCCTATTCTAGGACATTCAATTAAGCTATTCAAACTCTTGATATTGCAAAGTGTAGGCAGTCTTCTTGCGCGGTAGCATTATTACTATTGGTGAATCAGAATTATAATGGTAAAACTTTTAAAGCAATACTAAGGCATTTTTTTTCTTAAACTAACAAAATTGTATCACTTTTTGTGGTGTTATAATTTGTGTGACTACGTCATGCTGTCTCATCTTTTCTGCAATTCTAAATCTGTTGCTGACAATGACTTTCAGCTTCATGGTAATTCTAATAAAGTATCACAAACATATGAAACATACAAACAGGATGGGCTATAATATATATGACTGACTGGAGTGTGTATTTGTCAATATTTGTGCTGCAAGGTGACGGATTGCTGTCAACTAAGTTACCAATACTCGGCTGACACTTTCAAGTGAATGGATTAGGCACAGAAGCACTTGTGAAATGATATGTAGTTACACAAATTCTGCAATGATATAAATAAAATGTCAATCACGGAAGTGGCTAAGGCACATGCATCAGCTGTTCAGTCAAACCGATTGTTTCCTGGTGTGATTAAAAAGAGCCAAAAATACCAGCTCTCTGATACTGTAACTCACAACCTTCTCTTGAACCTTCACTCCAAAAGCAGATAGACTGCTAACTTCCAAAGTTCAGAATCAAAAAACAAGAATGGTAGGTAACTTGAACGTTTATCATTGACAACAACAAAAAACAGGTAACGTTTTTAATGTTTTTTTGGTCAATAATATATGTTCTAATTACCTACCATTCTTGGTTTTTACATTTAGTCAAGTTTTGACTAAATGTTTTAACATAGAGGGGGGAATCGAGACGAGGGTCGTGGTGTATGTGTGTGTGTCTGTCTGTGTGTGTGTGTGAAGAGCGATTCAGACTAAACTACTGGACCGATCTTTATGAAATTTTACATGAGAGTTCCTGGGTATGATATCCTCAGATGTTTTTTTCATTTTTATGATAAATGTCTTTGATGACGTCATATCCGGCTTTTCGTGAAAGTTGAGGCGGCACTGTCACGCTCTCATTTTTCAACCAAATTGGTTGAAATTTTGGTCAAGTAATCTCCGACGAAGCCCGGACTTTGGTATTGCATTTCAGCTTGGTGGCTTAAAAATTAATTTATGTCTTTGGTCATTAAAAATCTGAAAATTGTAAAAAAAAAAAAATTGTATAAAAGTTTTTAAAACGATCCAAATTTACGTTCATCTTATTCTCCATCATTTTCTGATTCCAAAAACATATAAATATGTTATATTTGGATTAAAAACAAGCTCTGAAATTTAAAAATATAAAAATTATGATCAAAATTAAATTGTCCAAATCAATTTAAAAACACTTTCATCTTATTCCTTGTCGGTTCCTGATTCCAAAAACATATAGATATGATAATGATATGTTTGGATTGAAAACACGCTCAGAAAGTTAAAACGAAGAGAGGTACAGAAAAGCGTGCTATCCTTCTCAGCGCAACTACTACCCCGCTCTTCTTGTCAATTTCACTGCCTTTGCCATGAGTGGTGGACTGACGATGCTACGAGTATACGGTCTTGCTGCGTTGCATTGCGTTCAGTTTCATTCTGTGAGTTCGACAGCTACTTGACTAAATGTTGTATTTTCGCCTTACGCAACTTGTTTTTACTCTTGTGCCTTCAGTTCAATCAGTGGATATGCCTGATGTTCCATGTCAATCAAAACACCAGCGTAAGCGTAAATTTAAAAAAAAAGTGACTCCTCGCTCCTCATTGTCTCTGTAAACACCCACTTGCAATTAATTGCGACCGGTTTCTTTCCTTCATATAATAAAACGAGTTTTGGGCATTCTTGCACAAAAAGAAGCTTTCAAATTTTAACAAGAAGAGCAAACGCTCGATCGAGTCACTTTCGCAGTTCTGAATATTATATGAGGCGTCAGATGGACAGGAAGAAATTGCTATTCACAACACAATGAGTCACGTTCACATAAAATTTGAGCCCGGTCACTTTTATAGTTTCCGAGAAAAGCCCAACGTTAAGTTGTGTGTTGCCGAACAGAAAAGGCTAGTTATCTCCCTTGTTTTTCTGATAACGTTCGTAAAAGGCTACAGATGTAAATACAGTCGAGACCGGATGTAAGAAAGTCGTCGGGACCCACTTTTTGTCTTTCATACATCCGGTCTTTACTAAATCCGGTTAACCGGATGTATGAAAATATTGTGGATTGACTTTCATACATCCGGCCACGCGTCTGTTACTTGATAAAAGTAGGGTTTTTTTCATATCATTTTTGTATTTATTTGGTTTTTTTATGTTTAAATGTTTTGATACATATCCTTGTTAGAAGAAACGGGTTGTGAATAACAAGTGGAAAAGTATATGTACTTACATACACTGACACAGTCAGGACAACCGATAGAAAGAGCAACTGTTTGTGTAAGGAACTGTTCTGCTTTGCATAAGGCCGTGCACTCTCCGCCCCCCCCCCCCCCCCCCCCCCCCCCCCCGTCCCTGTGTGTGTGTGTGCGCGCGTACGTGCGTGCGCTCGCGCGCACGTGTGTGTGTGTGTGTGTGTGTTTGTGTGTGGCTCAACTGTCTTGTGTGTGTTCCCTCCACAACCCTTTTGCGCTTTTGACAATGTTTTTGGTCGTGGAAGCTTTGTAATGACCGTTGGCGTAGCAAATAACATTTTCTGATCTCTATCTCTCTCTCTCTCTCTCTCTCTCTCTCTCTCTCTCTCTCTCTCTCTCTCTCTCTCTCTCTCTCTCTCTCTCTCTCTCTCTCTCTCTCTCTCTCTCTCTCTCTCTCTCTCTCTCTCTCTCTCTCTCTCTCTCTCTCTCTCTCTCTCTCTCTCTCTCTCTCTCTCTCTCTCTCTCTCTCTCTCTCTCTCTCTCTCTCTCTCTCTCTCTCTCTCTCTCTCTCTCTCTCTCTCTCTCTCTCTCTCTCTCTCTCTCTCTCTCTCTCTCTCTCTCTCTCTCTCTCTCTCTCTCTCTCTCTCTCTCTCTCTCTCTCTCTCTCTCTCTCTCTCTCTCTCTCTCTCTCTCTCTCTCTCTCTCTCTCTCTCTCTCCAAAACGCACACATTTATAACACACACACATACAAACACACACACACACGCGCGCGCACTGAATACAAAAAAGTGAGTTAAACTTAAAACCAGTTTAATGGATTAAAACAACAACATAAAAAAAAACCTGAGTCACACCCACGACCAATGCCTCTGGTTCTAATTGTACAAAAAAATGCCTTCCTGGGCTATTATGGCTCTTCAGTCATGACAAATTTATAACAGGCTAAAATGACTGAATAGACAAACAAAACAGATTATTAATGGAGTTAAACATAAAATCAGTTTAATGGATAAAATCAACAACAACAACAAGAACATAAAAACAACAAGAACATAAAAACAACAACATAAAATACAACAACATAAAATACAACAACATAAAATACAACAACATACAACAAAACAAAAACAAACAAAAAAACATAAAAAGATAACAACTGATTCACATCCATGACCAATGTCTCTGGTTATAAATCTAACAAAAATGCCTTCTGGGCTTTTATGGGTCTTCGTGACGAATTTGTAACAGGTTAAAAAAAATGATTGAATGGAGAAACAAATTAAACAGAACAACTCGTTGACAGCTATAGAATCTGGATAAAAATCAGTTGGTGGGGAAGTTTTCAGGGCATCCTCATTTAGACTACCTTTGTGGACACCACCCGCTCAAAATGGCCACAGAGATTTCGGAGGTAAATGTTCTCCTCGGATCTGTCTACCCCATTTATCGGGAAAAGGGGTGAAGGGAAATTACTCTTACCACACTTTGGTGACTTGGGTCTACTTTCATTTTCTTACAACCGGTCTTGCAACAACGCATTTGTGCTGCTCGGGACCAGAGATTTGCTTTCATACAACCGGACTTTTATACATCCGATTTTCATACAACCGGAAAATTCTAAGTAATAACAAAGAGTAGCTTCTGCCGGGACCCTGCCTACCCCTTTCATACATCCAGACTTTCATACATCCGGTGTTTTATACATCCGGTCTATACTGTACTTTGATGTAAAGAATAATCCTACAAAGTTTCAATCACATCCGATGAACTTTGTCAAAGATATAAAATGTCTAATTTTTCCTTTGACGCTGACCTGTGACCTTGAAAAAGGTCAAAGGTCAACGAAACCATCGTTAAAGTGTAGAGGTCATTGGAGGTCACGACTAAACAAAATATGAGCCCGATCGCTTTGATAGTTTCCGAGAAAAGTCCAACGTTAAGGTGGTGTCTACGGACGGCCGGCCGGACGGCCGGCCGGACAGACTAACACTGACCGATTACATAGAGTCACTTTTTCTCAAGTGACTCAAAAACCAGAGGGAACTCTGGGTTTTGTTTGTTTGTTTGTTTGTTTATTTGTTGCTTAACGTCCAGCCGACTACACAGAGCCATATCAGGACGAGGAAGGGGGGGATGAAGGGGGCCACTTGTCAAGCGATTCCTGTTTACAAATGCACTAACCCATTACTTGTGTCCCAGCAGGCTTTAGTAAAACTAAATTAATACCTACTGGAAGATTACCAGTTTCCAGTATGTTAAAATAGGCTTAACCTATCTACTGCTGGACTTACATCAGAACACTAACAGATTAAACTATACATGAATCGCGAGACAAGCGGCAAGAGAAGAGATTTTTGGAAAAAATACAGGTGAATGAGCAAGAAGGCAGAAAAAAGAAAAGAATTCATGAAGAAAAAGAGAGCATGACAGGAAAGAGGAACCAAAAATCTACCTAACAGCAAACAAGAAAGCTCCTGCGGTTCCAAAAACAGGAGGGGCCTTTAATTTCATAACCGCAGTGCCCCACTGCGGGAGGAACTCTGGGTAGGGAAATCTTTTTTGTAAAACTAGATCAGTTTCCTTAAGTATTTGGTCGATGTGTTGGGGTGCACGGAGTGCCAACATTACCATGTTCAGGCTTGATGTCAGCCCTATTCGATTTTGCAAACTTTCCAAACTGATACAAAGTGAATGGGAGAATAAAGGCAGTCGTCAAGGAAACACACTTTGAACAGTGAGACCAACAGAGTGTAGAGCATACACGAACGGAGCTGCTCGGGAACCAACGAGTCGTTTACAGACCCTCCATGCTTGGGACTCAGAACTTAAACTCTCAAAATAAAAATGTACCTTTTTGCCTCAAAAGACAGTTAGCCCCATTAGCGTTGTGACTGAGATCAAATCCTGCAGCAAGCAAAGAAATATTTTGTTGTTGTAACCATTCAATTCTTCTTTTCTTTTTCTAAACCCTTAATATAAGTATAACCAGCATTTTTATCACGGAACTGTAGTATTAGTAACTAAATCATTCATCTTAAATCTTAGAAGTTCTGTAACATGCAACAAGGTTTGCAGGATTGTAACAGTAACTTCCCTTGAACAGTTTCCCAGAATTCCCTATTCTATTTTTAGTAAGATCAACTCACAAAAAACCTCAAAGGGTGCATGTATCACCTTATGCATCGACTGAAGGCAATGATTAATATTTACTTGTAGAGGATCCACTCGTGAATGTAATCACTGTGTTAATCACTTAATGACCTCATTTTATTTTCAAAATTCAATTGTTGCCATGACAGAATGATTTGTTTTTGTAAGACCCTGAATTCCTTTGACTCCAATAGCCTGGATTCACATTGATATCAACAATAAACTTATAAAGAGATGCCAGTTTCGCATGTTTGCTGGAGGCTGCAGTGCCTTGCTCCCTGGGTAGGGAAGGCCTGCTGCTGACACGTGACACGGAACATTACAAAGAACCGTGTCTTAAGAACAGTCGACCGGTGCCTTTTCCGCGGTGCAATAAATTGCACAAACTCACATACAAAATGTACCTGAAAGATTTGTTTACGATTTCCAAAGGAAAAACAATATTTTAGTGAGACAGGTATGGGCTTGTCAGACATAATGTTACCTTTCATTTTAGCTGGTTCGGAAGCTTTGAAGACTTACTTGCACTGACTCGGTTCACAGTTCACGTGTTTGTGTGAAACGTCTTCATCATCAGCAGTGAGAATCAATTTAAAGACCCATGACTGATACAAATCTGAATTGTAAATGGGGCTTGTTTCTAACATCATACTATAGTCAGCGATTTCAGTTTAAGTCGATAAGGATTGACAGTAAAGTGCTGTTCACATGGCAGACTTGCAACCAACTTTCCCCCAACTTTGAATCGATTTTAGTCGGTGGCAAGTCAAATTAAAATCGCTGCCCATGTGAACAGCACAAACGTGCAAACTAGTTTTAAGCGGCGATTCTCGCTAGACCATACCATTCAGGATTGTCCGGTCGTCTTCGTTCTTTTCCGGAGAAGGGAAATGACTGCATTAGCCTGGGTTGGCTAGAGCTTACAAATCAGTAAGCGCGAAAAGAAAAGTCTGCGCAAAATCTTTGACAAGTCACGGCCGAGTTGAGCAGTGCTCAGCCGAGTTTTGGAGTCGCTGCTGAATCTATCTGTATCTGTATCTGTCTGTTACGCTGCACTTGTAGAACAAGTCATCCAGATGTCTGGCATTGTTGCAGCGGAGTGGGGGTGCGCAGCTAGTTCTTTATCGTCGTCTGGCTACTGCCAGCGCCGACTTGAAGCTCTCGGTCGATGCCGAGGTTACAGTTTCTTCATCTAATTGGTTCCAGGCCACTACAGTCTTTGGAAAAAACGAATGTCTGTATTGCTCAGTGTTACAGCGTGGCACAGTGAAGCATCTGCTATTGTTCCTGATGTAGTTGTCTACTGGATTCGAGGTGCTATAGTCTCTGGAAGATTGACGTGGACGAATGAGGCGTCCTGGTTTTTGAGGGGTCAGGAACTTGTCAGGCGGGATTGCCGGCACCAGCCCCTCAGCCACTTTGTAGAAGGAGGTTAGACGCAGGTGTTCGCGACGTTCCTGGAGGGTTGGTAGTTGGAGCTTGTGTAGGAGCCCAGTGACGAAGCCAGGAGTCGTGGTTCTGTAGTCACCAGAGATGAAGCGGGATGCGTTCCGCTGTATGCGCTCCAATCTCTCGACGTCCTGCTTAAGGTATGGGTCCCAGATGGTGGCACCATACTCAAGAAGAGGGCGGATGAGGGCAAGGTAGGCGTTGTGCCTGCAGTTTGATGGGCAGTGGCGCAGGTTGCGGCGGAGGAATCCGAGGGTGCTGTTAGCTTTCTTAGTGATGTAGTTGATGTGGGTGGACCACTTCAGGTCGTTCGAGAACTGAATGCCAAGGTAGGGGTTCGTGGGTACACTCTTGAGGATGGTGCTGTCTAGGGAATAGAGGTAGGAGGAAGGGGTTTTCCGTGCTAGAGTCATGACGTAGCATTTTGTAGCGTTGAAGCGCATGCCCCATCTCTCTGCCCAGGATTCAAGGCTCTTCAGGTCTTCCTGGAGGGCGATGTGGTCGCTGAAGTCAACGATCTCCCTGTAGAGGAGGCAGTCATCTGCGAAGAGGCGCACTTGGGACTTGACTGCATCCGGGAGGTCGTTGATGTGGCAAAGGAAGAGAAGAGGCCCTAACACGGTGCCTTGCGGGACTCCAGAGTCGACAGTGGTTGGGGCGGAGGTCGTGCCTTCCACAACTACCTGCATGGTACGTTGGGTGAGGAAGGTCTGGAGCCAGGCGAGTATGGAGCCGGAGATTCCGTAGCTGTTGAGTTTGTGGAGGAGACGATCATGGGGTACCGTATCGAAGGCTTTGGAAAAATCCAAGATGGCCATGTCGACTTGGCGCCCCCGGTCGTATGAGGATAGCAGGTCTTCTGTTGTTGTCAGGAGCTGGGTCTCTGTGGAATAGCCGGATCGGAAGCCATGATTTAGATTTGTCAGAATGTTGTTGGTTTCAAGGTGGGATAGGATGTGACGGCTAATGATGTGCTCCAGCATCTTACAGGGGACAGACGTGAGTGAAATGGGGCGGTAGTTGGCTGGGCAGTGACGGTCGCCTTTCTTGAACGCGCACGCGACGTTGGCACTGAGCCAATCTTGTGGGAGGCGCCCAGAATCTAATGAGAGCTGGTAGATGACGGACAGGGATGGTGCTATTTGGTGGGCTAGGGTCTTAAGGACGATGTTGGGGATGTTGTCGGGACCAGAGGCTTTGTTGGGTTTGATGTTTTGAAGGAGTTTGGCGACACCGGCTGTGGTGATACTGATGGGCTGTATGGTGGCAGTTGGTGGTAGAAGATTTGGCAGCGTGCTGCTGGTACTCTTGGTGAAGACAGACTTGAACTGTTTTAAAAGAAGGTCAGCTTTGGTCTGGCTATCACTGTGGAGTCTACCGTCTTCTTTTAGCGGGGCCACACCTGTCGAGTCTTGCTTTTTCGCCTTGATGAAGCGCCAGAAGGGTTTGGAGTCGTTCTGGTCTAGTCCCTCTTGGATGGTGCCATTGATGTACTGCCACTCGGCACGCCGGAGCTCTCGTCTGCAGTATTTCTGGTAGTTCCTGTAGGGGGACCAGCTCTTCGTAGCCCTTGCACGCTTTAGCAGTTTCTTCTTGCGCTTGAGCATCCTCCTGATGGAAGCGTTGAGCCAAGGCAAGTTCTGGGGTCGCCGCAGTGTGAAGGACGGGATGTTTTTCTCCATGGAGCTAACGAGGAGGCTCTTGAACGTTTCCCAGAGGGTGTTGACGTCCTTGCCTGCCTTGTATTCCTCTTCGACTGTGCTGGCTGCATCGTCCATGTCCTTCTTCATGTTGTCCCAGTTGGCCTAATTTGTCGCTGGGTTTAGGGATGAATGCACAAAATCAAAAACCTCTAAACTTGAAGATGTTTGGTTGTATCACTCTTGCTAGGGGGTCTACAAAAACAAGTGGTAAACAAATTTCAAGAAGGGTTTTAGAAGCCTCTCCTTGCTTAAACAAAAACTTAAAATTGGAACTGCACAAAATTAAAAAATCTTGTAAATTTTAAGGTTTTTGTAACCAACCAGCTGAAAATAAATTTTAGCAATTCAAGGTGCTATTTTAGCCTCTCCTGGCTTTAAAACTTAAAGGCACAGTAAGCCTCCTGTAAACCATCACAGATACTCTCAGGCTTTTTACACACAGTACAAACACCCTTTCATTTAAACACTCACCACTTGAGAACATCCTAGGTGCCCTCCGTAAAGAGTGAGCAATTTTCAAAGAATTTATCTTTGCATGGTTTATCTTACCCCTGAGCCATTGCGAACCCGTGTGGTCCAGTTTTCTTTTTTCACAATGTAGTCGTCAGTTTGTGGTTTTAAATGCGACCCGCTGTAAGCTCTTCTGCAAATTGCAATAGCACGTTATTGTGTACCCCTGATTCTAAACGCAACAAACGGCTGCGATTCACACGAACTAGACCGCTGCGGTGGCAGTCGACTGTTCAGAGGAACGGGCGCTAGGCACAACCGTCGTCTGCTACGACAAAGGCAGTTTGCGTGACACGTTTCCGGGCTTTTCTTTTTTTAATCTTTCAAAACTTCGAATTGTACTGATCTTGTCTTGATGAAAAATGAATTCTTTTATGATTTAAGAATGTTTGTGTAACAAACTGTCAATTTATTATCTAGATTTTAAAAGTTAGTTCTAGCGCCAAGATGAGGCGCCTGATTTGCTGATCAGACTGCCACGAAAATAAATTCTTTGAAAATTGCTCGCTCTTTAGGAGGGCACCTAGGATGTTCTCAAGCGGTGAGTGTTTAAACGAAAAGTTGTTTGTACTGTGTGTAAAAGCATGACTGTATCTGTGATGGTTTATGGGAGGCTTACTGTGGCTGTGCCTTTAAAACAGCACACACACATTTTTTTTCTTTTTGGAGTGGGGGGGGGGGTGAATGCACAAATCAAAAGGTGTTTGGTTGCATTACTCTTTTTAGGGGGTCTTCAAAAACAAGTGGTAAACAAATTTCAAGAAGGGTTTTAGAAGCCTCTTCTTGCTCAAAGAGTCAAACAAAAACTTAAAATTGGAGCTGCACAAAATTAAAAAATCTTGTAAACTTTAAGGTATTTCATCACCTAGTTTTGTCTTTGATTTAAAAAATGCTTACCACATTTGAAGGAAAATTGCCATGCTAACAAAAAGTTAGGCAAACACAGGAAATAACAGTCACCTCCCTTGTATTACACATTTTTACTTGTACCTTATGATTTTATCATTGCAGGTGGTATATTCTCAAATTGTTGTTGAACCATAGCTTGAACCAAATGAGACACAAATTTCAAGTCAGTTTCTTTCAATTGAACACCTTCAAAAGGGCTAACTGCTCAGGTTAAAAAAGAAGAAGGTTTAGTCAAAAACAGAAACCCCCGGAGTTATATCCCTTGCTAATGCTATACAAAGATGCTGTTTTTCAATTCATCATTTCAGGAGTTATATTCTAAAATGATTGTTGAATCATAGCTTGAATTAAAAGAGAAATATGTTTCAATTAAGTTTGTCTCACTTGCTAACTTTCTTAAGGACTCAATGTATCAGAAGCTAAATACCACTGGTTCATAGATCAGGAATGCATTGCAAGTTTTCTGTACCACACCACTGAAGGTCTCTGAATCCCTGCAAGAAGGGTATATAAAGATGTGGGTGGGTTAAGTTTTCAAAACTAAAAGGCGGACAAACACTCAAGTCCTTAATGGCAAAAAACTGTTGGACTTTTAATATCAATTTTACTACTAGATGCCACAAAATGACATGACATTGCTGCCCCTACATGTCACTAAAACCTTATTGAGATCGATCTGGGACATGGTGAAAGGTGGCCGACTGTGATAAATTGGCTGTAGGTGTGCTATTCTATTGGACTGTGCATTAGATTAACTATCCAAAAGCAGATGAGGAATTCTTTGTCCTGAAAAAATTCTGTTAAATGTAAGCTTACTAATAGTAATACTGCATATTACTGCAGCTAAACAGTTCAGTTGTCAATTGAATGACTCGATGAGTGTACTGAAAATGTGAAGCTTATTCATTCAATTTCAAAGGAAATGTAAATACACAACCATAAGTAACACACATAAAGCAATGATATGGTGGTTATAGACGTATACATCAAAAACTAATTAACCCTGTTTCAGATCCCTTGAAACTGTGTACAAACTACAATTCAAAACTGACCAAGCACTCAACCCATATGAATTATGAATATAAGCCTGTTGACACCCTCTGTCAGTGTCACACTTTCAAACATGCTAGTACAATATGTGAACCTCAACCTCCCCTCCCTTTATCCCAAACAGTGTTTTGGGGAACTTCACATCCCAGTCAAGACAAAGACTGTCAGCGCAGTCTGTACTTCTCGCGGGTTAGGCACAGCTGTGTCAGGCCACAGTCCCAGGCAAATGACCTACATTTCGGCTTGTTAAAAAACATACAAATGTCCTCAGGGCAACCGAATGATCAAAGCAGGATATCGGTGTCAAATAAGAACTGAAAACAAAGTGGCAGTGACTTATATGACATCGATACACAGTGCGGGAGACAATTTCGAAGCCCGAATAGTCCAGTCACAGTTTATCAGACGCGAGTAGACAAAACCACATTTTCATATTTGTGGTCTTCACAAAATAAAGAAAAACTGCGCCTCACAATTTCTTAACTCTTATAGCTACATGAAAACTATTGCTTTGTTTCTGGCTAGCGTCTGCCGCCACATGTCGCACTCGTTTCATTGTCTCGAAGCCATCAACAACAAAGATCGAACACAGTCAAGCACAACACGGCAAACGTTTGCGTCAAAATGCTAAATCTTTCCGCCTGTAAAAAGCTACTACTTACCACTAGAGCTTTCTGTTCGATGATATCAGCTCGAAGTGAAACTACAGAAACGAAAGAAGCCATAAACAAATCGGCACACCCGACCAAAGCAGAGCATAAAATAATTCTTTGTGACTCACATCCTACTATGGTCTCGGGCCATTATGGGTCCTAAGATGGCGGTGGATTATGTGTATCACGTGACCACCAAAGCGCTATACGTCAGAACGGCAATCTGTCGTGTCGACTGCTCTTTGTCCAGTCATGCAAATGACGGCTCAAATTGTAAACAGAGAATCGATCACAGTTTTTACCTTATTCTGTGTTTCCAAAATGATGTAAAGAAAGATTTCTGAATTTATACAGATGCTTTTTTGTATTTTTTTGTAGGCCTGTCTTGTTTACGAAAGGGACAGGAGCTTGTGAAGTCCTTTCGCGCAGCCGCACATCGGCCAGCGACCACACAATGAAAATGAAAGTAGACAAAGCACACAGACTGGAACTAGGCACGTCTGATTATGCCTAACAGTACTTTTGTCTTTGCATGTGATAATAAAATTAAACATGAGTGAATGTCTTGCGAAGAGGCAACAGAACTTATAAGTATATGCACAAAAGTACACCACACTCACTGAGTAAACAAACTATCTGCCACAGGCGTATGAAGTCACAGTGTTGTTTGTGTTTGTTTTTTAACTAACGTATAACATGAACAAAATCATGTTCGAAAGCATATTTCTTCTCAAGGCCGACAACTTTTTAAAATTATGTTTGACTTTCTAGTTGCATGAGATACGGAAACTATTTCAAGATCTTTCTGAGATAAACCGTTGGTGCTGTTAGTTCGACTCGGCCGATGACACTCCTATATGACTCTGAACATGTACGTTGACCTGCATTTCATCTCAACACGCAAAGAATATATTATACGTTGTATTAAATAAGTCTAAGTTTTATCTGTAACTGAGTCTGAATATAGTTCTTGTCAACAACAGCTGCAGACTTCGACATTTCATACGCGTGACTCCACTGTGCTGTCTGACAGCTGAAGTTGTCTCAAGTTATGCGCAGAACTGAGGTGCGACTGAGTTGACCAAAAGAACTGAAAGAACGAGGTGCGCATGGCACAGTATATTCTTTACTACAAATCCTTGCATGATTATTCACTATCATCATGACTCGTCGGTCTAATACTCAATCGTCCTTTCAGTCAGTGCTGAAGTTGAGTATAGCTTATAAATGCTGTCATGCTCGCGGTGTAAATTCGACTATCCAATAAACCTGTAGTTTTCATGGGTAGATTGGTTGGTTGCTTGCCGTGGGATTGTGCTGATATGAGCCGATCGGACGGTGTACTTTTTTTCGTTAGCCGTGTTCAAGTTGCCATGCTGAACCGAAGTTTTTCAACCCATGCTATAGTAACCGGCCGCGCCGTTCAGCCTTACCAGTGCGGTTCAAGCAGCATAGGCCTGTGCTGAGGATTTACCCCCCCCCCCCCCCCCCCCCCCCTTCCCCCCTTATGACTGCAGCCGCGTCACCATAAAGTGACGTCACTAATCGCTTTTGACTCGAGAAACTGCAGTGACGTAATGTGATGCTTGCAGACACATTGCAGATTCTGCCTCCACGCTTTGCTGACTTCATCAGTCAAATACTCGCCGCTAGGGACAATGTCATCATTAACACCTTCTCCAAGGTCTCTCCGTGTGCGACCATCCGTGTCGTGCACGCTCAGGTACTTTGCTGGACCGCTCAGTCGTGGCTCTCACACCTTTGACTGTAATGCATAATTGACTTGCTATACCAGACAAGTTAACACCTAGTTGTTGAGTACTTATAGGTTAGAATTAGAAGTGAGCATCCTTTATTGCTGGACCGTTCGTGGCTCTCACACCTTTGACTGTAATGCGTAATTGACTTGCTATACAGACAAGTTAACACCTAGTTGTTGAGTACTTAGGTTAGAAGTGAGCATCCTTTATTGCTGGACCGTTCGTGGCTCTCACACCTTTGACTGTAAATTGTAATGCGTAATTGACTTGCCATACAGACCAGTTAACACCTAGTTGTTGAGTACTTAAGTTGTTTGCTACTAAGAAAAAGAAATTGCTAAAGAATATTTTGGACTTTATTAATAGAATTTGTAACAGCTTTTCATAACTTTTTTTATTTTTTTTTATTTTTTATTTTTATTTATTATATTAGCATATATCATGATTGTATTGATTGTATTTATTGTTCAAAATGCCCCCATGGGTTATGGACCAATAAAAACTTGAACTTGGTTAGAAGTGAGCATCCTTTAGTGAAGGCCGCAACTAGGGACGCACATATATGCTTGGCCGGCCAAGGCGATGACTTTTGTGCCATGTCACTGACGACGATGATGACACTGACAGACAGAGCCCTGCTTCGTGCGTAATTGAACACCTGAGTGAGAATGCATGCACTCAGGGACAAATGGAACCCCGGCAACGCATAGAGAGATGCATTATTTGAATATATTTGAATTTGGTTGTGTGGTGTTTCTTGGGTTTTTGTTTCCTTCTTCTTCTTCTTCTTCTTCTTCTTCTTCTTCTTTTTTTTATTTTTTTTAGGGGGGGGGGGGGGGGGATGTCAACTTGATTTCATCTCATTCTATTTGATTTGATTTGATTTCGTTTTGTTTAGTAAACCTCCATTTAGGCCCACCTAGCATGAATTGGAGCAGGTCAGTGATGCTGTCATGGATGGATCACGAAAATCACTCCTCTGTGCAATACCGTGTCGCCGAGTCTCATCCACGCTTGACCGGTCATCCAAAATCAGCTGCTCTCACTGATGGGCGATACGGATGGTTGGAGATGAAAGAGTAGTCTCGATGAAAATGAAATCGATTTACACCTATACTTGGGGAGGTGAGTCCTGGGGTAAGGATAGTGGGATGAAACGTGGAATACGTGGAGTACGTGTTAGGTGTTTGTCAACATTACAGAGACCCCAGTGTCAACACATTAAACCCAGTCAAAGTCGTCGGCATCCCGTCGAGGCCAAAGGGAGTCGCCGGTTTGGTATATACAGTGGAACCCCCCTTTTAAGACTTCCCCCTTTAAGACTTCCCCCTTTAAGACTTCCCCTTTAAGACTTTAAGACTTCCCCCTTTAAGACTTTAAGACTTCCCCTTTAAGACTTCCCCCTTTAAGACTTTAAGACTTCCCCCTTTAAGACTTTAAGACTTCCCCTTTAAGACTTCCCCCTTTAAGACTTCCCCTTTAAGACTTCCCCTTTAAGACTCCCCTCTTTAAGACTTCCCCTTTAAGACTTCGCCCCCTTTAAGACTTCCCCCTTTAAGACTTCCCCTTTAAGACTTCCCCCTTTAAGACCTCCCCCTTTAAGACTTTAAGACTTCCCCCTTTAAGACTTTAAGACTTCCCCCTTTAAGACTTTAAGACTTCCCCCTTTAAGACTTTAAGACTTCCCCCTTTAAGACTTCCCCTTTAAGACCTCAGTTGTTTTTTCAGACTCAGTTTCTGTTCATAATGTCTGTAACTGAATTTACCTGCATTTTAACTGAGACTCCCTCCTTTTTAACTCCTGATTTTCTTAGATTTTGGGGGGTCACAGTATTAAAATGGGGGTACCACTCAGTGTCACTGAGGTGAAAATCGACTGATGGGAGAGAGAGAGAGAGAGAGAGAGAGAGAGAGAGCATGGTTAGCCCGCTGATGTGGCGAGCGCGGGGTAGAGGGGTGGATAGGCTAAGGGTATTATATAGCCTTAGGAATGTGAAGCAGAGACTATAGAGTATACAGAGACGCGTCATCCTTCTTTGCGCTGCGGTGCGAAATTGAGACCGGCCAGCCCAGCGCGGGAAAAGAGCCACTCCCTGCCGCACAAGGAAACTCGCGTTTCGCGGCTGCTGTCGGCTGTGTTTATATCACGGTTATATTAACATACTGTCTGTTCTGTCCGGCTGACAGTGCTGCAAAAAGTAACTGGATGAAAAAATATGTTTGTTTGTGAACATCCTTTTTAAATGACCATAAAAACACGGCATAAATGGTATAGATTAAAATTAAATCACATTTTCTTGGGCAATATTCGCTGGATCGCTGTAGTTATGCAAACATGATTCAAGTCAACCGCTTTTCACGACCTAACCGTCGTTATTTTTGTGTGTTTTAATCAAATACAAATACATACTGAATACATGGTCAGTTAAGCCTGAGAAAATATGTCAGGAATAAATCGTTTAACGAAATAGTTCCCGGTTAAATCGGTAACTAAGGCATTTAGTCAATTTGGTGTCGTCCCAGCACATCGAAACTGAAATGGGTTGTCAATTACACGGAGCTAAGAAGTTATCATGAAAGGAAAACTGTAATTCTTGTGACCAAACCGGCTGACTTTAAAGAATCTTGATCGATCGATGATTTTCTTATTTCTTTTCAGTTGCTTCTTTCTTGTTCAGAAAGCTCTCTCTCTCTCTCTCTCTCTCTCTCTCTCTCTCTCTCTCTCTCTCTCTCTCTCTCTCTCTCTCTCTCTCTCTCTCTCTCTCTCTCTCTCTCTCTCTCTCTCTCTCTCTCTCTCTCTCTCTTATTATGGCAAGACTCGATTCCGAGGTGGAATAACAGAACTATTTGTGCACATTAAGAGATACGATGCGGATATGTTGTTATGCCCCTTTTTTCCAGGGAAAGTAAAGAAGATGAGTTTTATTTTGTGCTTTGTTGCCCCGCACTTCGTGATTTGCGATGCCAGTTTATTCCTGCTAAGTTTTTATAGAAACCCAAGTTTACACAAGTTTTCTATGCTTTTGGCATCTGTGAATGAAGGTATTGTTCGAAAGTTGTCAGCTTATCACGGTGTACAAAGCATTTCGGCTACGTAGTGTTGTTATGTCTTAGTTCATGAAAGCCTACGGTATATTTTATTTGAAATGTAATGTCTTAGTTCGTGTATGAACTATGATTTATTTCATTTGATTTGTGTGCAAATGTCATTATGTCATTGTATATATGTTCACGCCCGTCATTTATAATCAAAATATTAATCATGATAAATGATACTAACGTTCGCAGCTGCAAGCCGTTGTAGATCTACTCTATAACTCCGCGACGGCCGTGTCAATCAAACGAGATGGTTATGTCTACCCTAATCGATCACCGACCGTATTACCACTAGATCAGTCTATCAGTTCCAGACTTGGCATGCCGAAATGAGATAAAGTAGAGGAGAAATCAGTAAATCTTATACATGTGAAACTAGTACCAACATGCACAGCTTGGACTGGTTTGAGGCTGTAGTGTGTACATTGTGTGTTTTCACTGTTCCGGTAGAATAGATCTACACGCAGTTCGACGCTACAACTTTTACTGATTGTCCAACATTTAACGAGAGAAAAACTGAAGAAACAATCCTCACCTACTCTCTTCCTTGGGAAATTTGAACATCCTCAAGCCTTTGGCATGTGCGTTTGAGCAATTGATGGCCGAACACCATGCCCCACTGCGTTTTCGCGTTGGCGCGACCATGCTTGTGCAGCACGATATCACCACTGCTGTGGAAAGAGAAAGTAGGTGGTTCCATGTTTCCGCGTGGTGGCGCCACTGGGCTTCCGGTCTCACTTTTCAGCACCGTATGGAGCGTCTCTGTATACTCTATAGTCTCTGTGTGAAGGAAGACTCTTCGCAGCCACTGACCAAAGGAAAGCAGAAGTATTTCATCCACTTGTCTTTAAAAGCTATTCGCCGCTCAGCGGTCCCTGCAGTACCCGGTCTGTCGTGTAACGTCAAGTTGTGTGTCACGTTGACGAGGTGCACTGACCGTGGAGCCAGACTGAGAAAAAGGGATGAAGAGATCGAAGACGCTGAATCAGTAGGTTGAGCGAGTGCAGTACGATTAGTCAGTAAAAAAAGCAAAATCAATTATGAAATTAAGGATAGCTTTTCCCCAGTGCCGGGTTGGATCTAGGGCCGGGGGGAAGGGCGGGGGGAGGGAGGGTGGTGCGAGGTTCCGGGAACCCCCCCCCCCCCACCCCCTTACTCGGCAAATATCCGGTACCTTTTGTCTCAAGGTGAGGCCCAAAATACTCATCAGTATAGAAATACTCAAAATACTCATCAGTATAGAATCCCCTCTCTCTCATACAGTACACGCACGTGGTCCAGCCGTGTGAGTGTGTGACAGTGTGTGTGTGTGTGTTTATGCCGTGTCACGGTCAGTGTATGGTTGTGCACGGTGAGTGCGTCAGTCGTGTTACAGTAAGTCCGAGTCCGTGTCAGTCGAGTCTTTGTCATATTCAGTCACTGACTGAGTGATCGACGCCGACTATGCGGCCTGAGGTGCGGACTGCAGCAATATGATACCGCCGCGGGACCGTCTTTACACCCCCGGTATAGGGGTGTGTATAGGTTTCACTGGATGTGTTTGTTTGTTTGTTTGTTTGTTTGTTTGTGTGTTTGTGTGTTTGTGTTCGCATATAGATCTCAAGAATGAACGGACCGATCGTCACCAAACTTGGTGAACAGGTTCTATACATTCCTGAGACGGCCCTTACAAAAATTGGGACCAGTCAAACACACGGTTAGGGAGTTATTGGTGGATTAAGATTAAGAGTGACATATTAATGGTCAAAGGGAAATAACCTTCTCAGTTGGTGGCAGTGAGAATGGTTATTTCCCTTTGACCAACGCGGGTGTTTTTCCTACCTCGACGTACCCTTTCGCAATGGACCCTGTGTTTACATTCTGACTTCTGACTTCTGACTTCTGACTTCTGACTTTTGACTTCTGACTTCTGACTTCTGACTTCTGACTTTTGACTTTTGACTTTTGACTTTTGACTTTTGACTTTTGACTTCTGACTTCTGACTTTCTCTCTTCTGACTTCTGACTTCTGACTTCTGACTTCTGACTTTCTCTCTTCTGACTTCTGACTTTTGACTTTTGACTTTTGACTTTTGACTTCTGACTTTTGACTTCTGACTTCTGACTTTTGACTTTTGACTTTTGACTTTTGACTTTTGACTTCTGACTTTCTCTCTTCTGACTTCTGACTTCTGACTTCTGGTCAGGACGGGGGTGTTTTTCCTACCTCGGAGGAATTTCTTGTTATGTGTATGTTCTCTAGTCCAACTGACAGTATAACATAATTAACTGCGCTTACGAGACAGTATTCGATTAAGCTAGCATTTACTGTAGTCTCAATCGCTATTCTGACAGCGGCTTGATCATTCTATATCCCAGGCACCAGCACATTAACCGGCAGAATATTCAGTGTCGCTTGTGGTACTACAGGCACGTGACACTGACTGGATAGGTCGGGGGTAGGGGTGGGGTGCGAGGCGGGTGCTGTGGTGGTGGGGGCTTGGGGGGGTGTAAGCTGTCCGGCCTCCTGCCCCACACTGAAGGCTCACTGAAGTGCCTGTGACGGTGGTACCTTTATCAGTCATGATTATTATTGTTCAAACACGCGCATCTCCTCCCTCTCTAATATTAGCCTGAGAATTGTAGAAATCCCAAAACAAATACACTTTGTCTTTAAAAATGGTCGATATATTTTTGAACATAACGTTTTGTTTTGTTTATAATGAAACGTTCCAACAACATACCTTTCTTGTTTTTTGATCATAGTTCTGAGAAAACGTGAGGTTTAGCTTGGCTTGAACTGAAGCAAGGGAGTTTCACTGTAATCAGTGAAGGTTTGTTTGTTTGTTTGCTTAACGCCCAGCCGACCAATCAGGGCCATATCAGGGCGGTATCAGTGAAAGTCAGTCTGACTAACGTCGTTCTTCTGTGTAGTAACGATAGCAGGACACGCCGCGTAGCATAATGAAATACAATGGCACGCGAAACTTCTGTCGCGAAAGCCGGGTGTACTGACAAAAGCCGCCGGGTGAACTGACGAAAGATCCCCTAAACCATGGCCACCTGCTCGGTCCAGAAGTCCTGTGACCGAACTGGTGTTGAGCGCTTCTTTCAAACTGTGTCAAGCTGCGGTACGTCTGCACCTGCCACGGACCAGCTGGACTGAGCGGTGACGTAGTTGTACAGCCTCTTTTAAAACACAGTCCCAAAGCTAAGGGAAGGATTGTTACACTGGTAGAATTACAGCGGTACTTAGCATGAAATGGTACACGGCCGGGTAGAACACCCCCCCCCCCCCCCACTCACACACACCCTCTTTTTCCAACCACACCTCCATCATCCTTGTTTCGATTCCTAGAGGTCTATACATATATCCTGTAGCGAATAGGCACGACCCATCCTTGCCTCCTTGTAAGATCACTGTTGGATATATTTTTTATTCGTCCCTTTCTTCTGATTTTTTGCTTTCAGATGTAGCTTCTGAAAACACAACTCAAAATTGACAAAACAAAATGAGATCAACAAACAGTCCATGTTCTGGTGCCGGTGGAGTCCTCAAAACACATGGAAGCAACTGAAGCAGTGGGTCTGTATCACAGAATTTGGTAGAAAAAGTGCGAGTGTTGCTCATATCCTTGTGATGTTGCTTATGGTACCTGTAACAGCAGTCTCTTGGATGTGTATACCAATGGTTTTTTTACCAGAGGAACTGCAATGTGATGCCAATTAAGGACTTGACTTTGAATGTACATGGGTGTGCCCACTTTTATATTTGTGTGCCCGCGAGTGTGTCTGCATTCAGGCAATTTACCATAGAAAAAAAGTAATTGTGTCTTTGTGTGTGTGTGCATGTGTGTAAAAGGGAGGTGGCAGAGACACAAAAGATGAATATCTTGGTGTTATTTTAATTACACACATTCTGATTCACACACACACACGCACGTACACACCCACACACACAGTTATCAAATACAAAAAGAACCACTTCTCACAAGTACAGTCTTCAAACGCAAACTCGTTTACTTTCTAAATTGACGCTCATACACGCATTTGAAACTTAGATTCACAAACTGAGTCAGCTCCTTCTTTACTCTGCTTTAACAATTGAACAGTTTTGAGAACAAGAGGCAGACACAGCAACAACAAATAATTAAACTGTGTATGTGTAAACAAACAAAAACCCAGAAGAAACATTACAGCATTCATGAAACTGTGAACTTATGCACAAGTTTGACATCTTTTTCCACCTATGATGCATTTCACTTTTATAATTCACAATGAAATATTAGAAACTGCAGCGGGAACTGCTTAAGTTTAAAATTTCACAGTACTAGTAACTAGTAGTATCAGTGATTGGTACAATTCAAAAACAAAAGCTAAAGAAAAGAAGAACAAAAAGAGTTAAAAAGTCCTGAAGCAGAAAATATTACTTTTTATCAATCCTGAACAAGATTCCGAATAAACTGATCCAACTACCTTCTTCTCTTCTTCTTCTGCGTTCGTGGGCTAAAACTCCCACGTACACTCGTGTTTTTGCACGAGTGGATTTTTACATGTATGACCGTTTTTACGCCGCCATTTAGGCAGCCATACGCCGCTTTCGGAGGAAGCATGCTGGGTATTTTCGTGTTTCTATAACCCACCGAACTCTGACATGGATTACAGGATCTTTTCCGTGCGCACTTGGTCTTGTGCTTGCGTGTGCACACGAAGGGGGATAAGCCACTAGCAGGTCTGCACATAAGTTGACCTGGGAGATCGAAAAAATCTCCACACTCAACCCACTAGGCGGCAGCGGCCGGGATTCGAACTCACAACATTCCGATTAAGAGGCCGACGTCTTTCCACCCCGCCACAGCGCCCGTCGATCCTACTACCATCTTGTATGATGACCTTTATAACAGCGGCAATTTGTCAATTAACAGCTTTAACGCAGAACTGTGTTCACACTGGATACTGCCGTAACAAGTATAATACTGTCAATAAAAAGCGTAGCACACTTGCATAACTGAATACCTATCTACACATTGAAAACTCCAACAACTAAAACATGTAAGAAAGAAGAAACAGTTGTGCATGACAACCAAAAGTCAGTATCAAAAAATAGTCACATAACTTTTAATTTAACTACTTAGTTACAGTGGAACCACTATTTTAAGACCCTACTTTTCCAGGTTTTATAAATATTCTGTAAGTTTACCCCCATTGTAAGACTCCCTCACTTTCAATTTCAAAGACCAGATTTTCAGAAATTGTGGGCAGTCTTACAAGGGGGGGGGGGGGGTCTACTGCTAACATAAGAAGCTGCAACACATAAAATAATTTAAAATCTCACAATTCGCAATGCCTTGACAGCGGTTGCTGAATTATGACAAATTCACATCGTATTTCAATAGTAATCATCTTGACTGCCTGATTTGTTCAAATGTGTGAAGAAATTGATTTAAAAGGAAATCTCTTCAATGGCACAGTATGTCATAAACCGTCGTCACCACATGCAAGTGACAAGTTCATATCACGTTGTATGAAATCTGGTTACAAAAAGTTACAAACGTTACCAAATTTCAGCCACTTTCTTTATTTGGTGTTTAACGTCGTTTTCAACCACGAAGGTTATATCGCGACGGGGAAAGGGGGAAGATGGGATAGAGCCACTTGTCAATTGTTTCTTGTTCACAAAGCACTAATCAAAAATTTGCTCCAGGGGCTTGCAACGTAGTACAATATATTACCTTACTGGGAGAATGCAAGTTTCCAGTACAAAGGACTTAACATTTCTTACATACTGCTTGACTAAAATCTTTACAAAAATTGACTATATTCTATACAAGAAACACTTAACAAGGGTAAAAGGAGAAACAGAATCTGTTAATCCAGTTAATCGCCTCTTATGGCATGCTGGGGAGCATCGGGTAAATTCTTTCTCGTCCCAACCAATATGGGACTCCCCCTAACCCGCAGGGGGTATTTCAGCCACTCACATGTACACCCATACACAGGAGTGATGAACAAGGAACATAAATCGAATCTGTCAGCGTAAAAAATTGGAGCACAAAGATTTCAGATCCACTCATCCAGTCTCTCTATTCAGGGCAACTATCCGTAACAGGTCTCTAATGCAAAACATCTTTCAATGAATTCATTTAAAAAATGCTTATTTTACATTACTAGACATGTAGTAACGCCAACACTGCCCTGAAAAGTATTGCAAATGTATCATGTGAATGTGTGTATGGCTGTATCATGTGGTATACGTTTGTTTGTTTATTTGTTGCTTAACGTCCAGCCGACTACGTAGAGCCATATCAGGACGAGGAAGGGGGGATGAAGGGGGCCACTTGTCAAGCGATTCCTGTTTACAAATGCACTAACCCATTACTTGTGTCCCAGCAGGCTTTAGTAAAACTAAATTAATACCTACTGGAAGATTACCAGTTTCCAGTATGTTAAAATAGGCTTAACCTATCTACTGCTGGGCTTACATCAGAACACTAACAGATTAAACTATACATGAATCGCGAGACAAGCGGCAGGAGAAGAGATTTTTGGAAAAAATACAGGTGAATGAGCAAGAAGGCAGAAAAAAGAAAAGAATTCATGAAGAAAAAGAGAGCATGACAGGAAAGAGGAACCAAAAATCTACCTAACAGCAAACTAGAAAGCTCCTGCGGTTCCAAAAACAGGAGGGGCCTTTAATTTCATTACCGCAGTGCCCCACTGCGGGATGGTATACATGTGGGCATATCGTCTGAAGAAGGGAGGTAACCCTTACCAAGAATTGATAAAATTAGCAAAAACTGTGGACACTCACACCTGCTTTCTTGTATCACTATCAGAGTTATAAGTTAAATAATGGCAAGATAAGAGGTTTGGATGACACTCCCTGGCATGAATTGTGGAAGACACTGAGTATTGTAATTTCTTACAATGTAGTATAATGGAAAATTTCCTAAATAAATTATCATTTAATTAATATACTTACCCGAATCACATTAGCATTGAGTCACCTGAGATGCTTATCACTGAAAAACGCTTACCCGGCTAAAGAATTTAAAGGGAAGCAACCCCATCACCAAAACGAAAGTGAAAGTAGCTTTGGTAATGGGCCAGTACACCGGGAGTTACCTCCCATACGGGTGTATGCCACGTCACTTCCTCTAGGAACACGTGCCTATTATCATACGGCTTTAAAAAATCTTAAAACCATAAGCGGGGCAGGTGGGAGGGAATACAGTATGTGATTCGGGTAAGTATATTAATTAAATGATAATTTATTTAGGAAATTTTCCATTTAATATCATATTCTTACTCCGAATCACATTAGCAGATAACATCAACAAGGCGGTGGGCTAGAAATGAATCAAAACTCACCATCAAGTTCTGGACAGGAACTGGCCTGCTGCTATGAGCGCTGGAAGGCCTCTGGAGCCATCCTGTCGAAGAGCTGTGACGTCCCGAAGATAAAAGTTTATGAAAACATCTTCGGAACGCCAATACGCAGTTGTCAGCACCTCCTCTAGACGTCTGGAGCGCAGAACTGCCAGAGAGGATGCCCACGCCCTCGTCTCATGGGCTCGGGCCGAGTCAAGTGGCAAGGAGGGCATAACCCCCCCCCTCTTTGTGCGCCTCCACTCATAAGCCTGCTTGATGAGCGAGGACACCCACCGGGCCAACGTTACCTTCGACAAATCTTTCTCGCGCCTAGTAAGGAGAGAGATAAACAACAACTTCTGAGAACTAGACCGAATCGGCTGAGTCCGGGCTAAGTACAGACGAAGTGCCCTCACAGGGCAATTGACCGAATCGGGGTCACCCGGGGCCAACGCGCTGGTCAGAGCCTTAACTCTAACCAGCGGAGAGGCCTGCCCCGGAGACTGATTCTTGGCCAGGAAATCAGGCCGGAAACGCAAAGATGCGGAACCGTCCGGCTCAAAGGAGATATCTCCAGGCTGACCCGACAGGGCGTGGACCTCGCTACCCCGTCGGGCCGTAGCCAACAAAAGGAGAAACAGCGCTTTGCGAGTGACATTGAACAGACTGGCCTCGCTTAAAGGCTCAAAATCCGCAGAACGAAGGAATTCCAGGATTAAAAACAAGTCCCACTTGGGAGCGGGCAAACGAGCTTTAGCTTCCTTAAGAGCAGCCCCTTTAATGACTGCAGCTATAACGCCCCCGACTCGAACAGAACGACCAATCTGCTGAAGAGTCGCCGAGATAGCGGAGCGCCGGACCCTCAACGAGGAGACTGAGGCGCCCTGTGAAGACATGAAAGAGAGGTGGTTAGCGACCTGAATAGAGCGCGGAGCCACCGAACTCACCCCTCTAGCTGAACACCAGGCAGTCCATGCCTTCCAGTGGGAAGCATAAACTGAAGAGGTGGACGCTCTATGCGAGCGAGCCACCAAGTCCAGAGTCAAAGACGACGCCCCAGAGCGCTTCAGCGAGTCCCGAACAACTTCCACACGTGAAGCTTCAGAAGACTGGGCTCCTCGTGTGGAATGCCTGTTCGGGGCTGCACTAGTTCCCCTCGCACGAGTGCGAGAGGAATGGGGGGCCCTTGGGCAAGCCGAAGAAGATCTGGAAACCAGACCTGCGACGGCCACAGAGGAGCGACCAGAAGAAGAAGGGCCGGCTCCTCCATCTCCGCTTTCCGGATTACTCGGCTGAGTAACGGAAAGGGAGGAGTCTGAAGATCTGTATGTGCCCCCCAACCCTCCCTGGACGCATCTGTAAAGAGGTCCAGGTCGGGGAGGGGCACGACGATCGGAACACCTCTGCAGACCCACTCCGTGTGCAACCACGGAAGGGTCGCAGACTGGAACCATCCCTGCAAAGGGATGAGGGCGTCCCAGTCCACCAGAGGAGAGTCCACAAACGGCTTCAGCGCGAACTGAAGCGGACATTTGTGGACCCGGCCCAGTGAAACCAGAAGAGCCATAGACTCCATCTGCCCCAAGATGGAGGCGAGCGAGCGGATGGAAGCCATCAGGAGAGGTAAAGTGGAGCGAATCTGAGCTTGGAGCTTGTCCACCCTTCTCTGAGAAGGCTGGACAGTCCAAGCGACCGTGTCGAAAGACATCCCCAGATAAGTGAATGTCTGTGACGGGGTCAGCTCCGACTTTACCCGGTTGATCGAGAACCCCAACCAGTTGGATTCTCGAAGAACCGTCAGGGTATCCTGCGAACAGCCGCTCTGGGACTGGTTCATGATGAGCCAGTCGTCCAGATAAGCCCGCAGACGGATACCCTGGGACCTCACCAGTGCACAGACCTGTCTCACCACCATGGTGAAAATCCACGGTGCGAGAGACAGCCCGAAAGGGAGTGCGCGAAACTGGTAGATCTGATCTCCCCACCGGAAACGAAGCCATTTCCGGTCGGTCGGATGCATAAGAATGTGAAAGTATGCGTCCGTGAGATCGATCGAGGTCACCCAGTCTCCTGGGCGGAGAGAGTCTCGGACAGAGGCTGGCGTCTCCATCTTGAATTTTATCTCCCTCAAGAAAGTATTGAGGAGAGATAAATCCAACACGGGACGCCATCCTCCTGATGCTTTGGGAACAGCGACCAGACGCCCGTAAAATCCCAGGGAGCTGTGGACCCGAACTCTCTCCACCGCGCCCTTCTGCTCCAGGGAGGCAATTTCCGACTGCAAGACGGAACGTGCTTCCTGCGAGAAGGGGGGCTTGAACCGCGGAGGCACTCGGGTAAGAGGCGCCTTTTCCTCCCGCCAGAGTAGACGGAAGCCCGAACTCACCACTCCCACAATCCATTGGCTGTCTACTACCGACATCCAACGAGAAAGTGCCCGGGAGGGGCCTCCCGCCATCACCAAGGTGGAGGGCGGGAGGGAGGTGAGATCGGGAGCGCTTCATTGGGGGTGTGGCTTACTTCCAGAGCCGCCACGCCCCCTCCCCGATGCCGTCCTCTTCTTCCCACCACGAGCGGCCGGCGAAGCCTGCCGCTTCTGAGCTGGCTTGGGGTTAGACGATGTCTGAGCCTGCTTCTGTTTAGAAGGCTGAGACTGTTTCACCCCCTTCAGAGTGTAGTCAAGGAACTGACTGTCCTTGTTTGACTGAATCTCCTTCTGTCTGGCATCCAGTGCCAGCGGACAGAAGAGAGACTCCTCTGAGACCGGGGAGACTCTCAAGGTCTCCCTAGTAGCCAGCTCCGTGAATTGGGACTGCGAGAGGAAGAGATCCCTCCTGCAGAGTACCGCTTGGGTGTACTGCAGGGAGGAAAGACGCAATTGTTCCTCATTGACCTTGGCCAATGCGGTCAAAAGCGCAGAGACATCGTCCGCATTCTGTTCTTCACTGAGAGTGAAAGGAACTAGCGAATCGGTCAATGCCCGAGACAGAGCCCGAACGAGAGTCTCCGCAATGGAGGACAGTTCGATCTGCCGACGTCCAACCTCCTCAGCAGAGAGGAGGGAAGCCTCGGAAACCGGCAAAACCGAATCACGCTTGATCGGTTTAGCCAGAAGAGGCAGCAATTCCCGGGAAACCGGAAGGGTAGCCCTAGGGAGTGCAAAAGACGCCAGCCAATTCTGGCTCTGATTGGGCATGCCAAGCTTCCTATTGGCCGTAGGCACGAAGGAAGAGGCTTGGGCAGCTGAAGCCACCCACTGCTGAGCTGATTCCGGAACTGGACCAAAAGGAAGCAGTAACGGAACAGGCACTGGCCGAATACCACTCCCCGCATGTGCTGGACGAACCAGTGAATGCGAAAGTTGGTAAGCCACTGACGGAGACTCGGCGAACCGGAAGGAAGAAGCATCCTCCTGTGCCGGCCGGAAGTCCGCCATGGCAGAAGGAACGAATGATGCGGAAGAGTCCGCAGCCACCACCCCTTCAGGAAAATAACGAGACGTTACTTCCGCCGCGACGTCAAGAACAGACTTGAGCTTCGACGGAAACACGCCCCGCGACTCCTCGCTGACCACTGATGGAGCATCAGAATAGTCACACGTGGAACCATGACCGAAGTCACCAGTTCCGGAAGCAGAAGCATGCCCTGGCAAACCGGAAACCGGAAAAGCCTGAGCACTAACGTCATCCTGCCGCCCAAAACCCTGTGAAGGTAAAGGGTAAGCAGGACGACCATCCGCAAAAACCGGAGCTGGATGAGCTGACGTCACTCCCCCGACTGAGTGGAGTGATGCCTGCTCAAGCCTAGGCGCTTGAAAGCCGGAAGGCGCACGCTGTAATCCACTATCTGGTATCCGGAAGGAACCACCAGAAGAGGAAGAAGCGTTTCCGGCCGAAACCGGAAGTGTAGTCAACGGAACCGCAAAATGCGGAAGTGAAGACTGCACTGGTTGACTTCGCGATCCGGAAGGACCGGAAGTCAGTGAATACTCCATCCTGCCGCGACCGCCGTAGCGTGCCGGAGCGGACGGATCATCACTTCCGGCAAGTGCCGGAAATGCGGCAGTCGAAACCGACTGCCGCCGCTGTTCGAACAAGTCCGGGGCCTCGTAGGTTATCGCCGGAAATGAAAGATCAGCAAGGTATCGGTCGTGACCCGATGCGAAAGAGCTGTCCCCCGAAGGAGAACGTCCAGGCGCCTCACGAGGGCTATCGGACCAGCTCTGCTTACCAACCGACGCTGAAGAGGGAGGACGCTGCTCCAAGCCGGAAGTGGAGGACAAAGACACGGAAGCCAATGCCCGGACGTCACTGCCAGATGCCGGAAACGCCGAACTGCTGGCGACGGAACGCTGAAATTCTGCCTGCACCAAGCTGCGGATTTCTGGAACCAGTGACTTTAACAGAGAGGAAACCAACGCACCTTGTCCAGGTGCTAACAAAGAAGACGAAGTCTCCGATGTAGAGACAGGTGCAGAAGTAACAGTAGCGCTAGGCGCCGCAAAAGAAGCAGAAGTAGTAACAGCGCTAGGCGCCGAAATTGGTACAGCCAACAAAGTGTTACGCTCTTGGTCTGTAACAAGTAACGTTGCTTTGGAAGAGGAAGACTTAGCCTTAATTTTCCCCTTGGGGTCCGACTTGGCACGGCGCTTGTCTGAATCAGACATGTTGACAACAACACGTGGCAACGCGAAAAAATTTACTGAAACATAAGTCTAAACGACTGGAAAATTCAGTAAACACACGCACTAATGCGTTAACAAAATACTATAGCTAAACTTGCCCCAAAAGCAGAGGCACGGAGAGCTACAAACAAAGTCACACGAGCTAGAAAACTAACTCACACAACAAAATGGCGACACGCAAGACACTGACACAAACGTCAACAACACGTGGCAAAGTAAAAAGATTTACTGAAACGTAAGTCAAAACGACTGAAAACACAGTAAACACACACGCTTACGCGTCAACAAAATACTAAAGCTACACTTGCCCAAACAGAAAGAGGGCACGCAGAGCTACTAGCAAAGTCACACGAGTTAGCTAACTAACTCACACAACAAAATGGCGAAACACGCAAGTCACTGACACACAAGTCCGTAAAAAACGGACAACGTACAGTAACGAAACAGCGCAAACAACCAACAACAAACGGGAACGAGCTCACCAAACTGTAGGCAAGGCGAGCAGACAAGCTGGGTAACGTGGCCGGCGGGTGTCACTCAAACACACAAGGACAGCCACAGAGCGTCAAAAAGTGAACCGTCCTCTCCGAGGTGAAAAAGACGTATGATAATAGGCACGTGTTCCTAGAGGAAGTGACGTGGCATACACCCGTATGGGAGGTAACTCCCGGTGTACTGGCCCATTACCAAAGCTACTTTCACTTTCGTTTTGGTGATGGGGTTGCTTCCCTTTAAATTCTTTAGCCGGGTAAGCGTTTTTCAGTGATAAGCATCTCAGGTGACTCAATGCTAATGTGATTCGGAGTAAGAATATGATATTAAATGTACAACTTAGAACCAGTATCACTATCAGGTGTAAAACAACTTTCACACCTACTCGCACTTGGCAAACTGCACTGTGTCAGTGTGTGTCACCGTCACAGATGCAAATCATCATACTGTTGGTTGTGTAAAAACAAAACTGTTCTTCAACGTCGTTATGGACTCATTTTGGACAGCTTTTCAGCAGAAGGCAAAATCTGATTTTTATTAAGAAAAAGTGTTTATATTTGAACCTGGTATGAATAGAAAGATAAAAGAATGTTAAATCATGTATTGTCCATTGTATTTTACAGTAAAGAGACATAGTGCTTGCTGCCTCGCGAGCCCAAGAAAAAGAATATTTCTCATAGAGAATGATTTAACTTAGTCTAAAGCACAAAAACATCAAAATCGCCAAGAATCGAGTTATGCCAACATTCCAGGACAACGATGTTATATGCCCCTCCATGAAATTCAATGGGTTCATGTCGTTCAATACTAGTAGGTCAATGCCATTCAGAAGAAAGATTTTGGTTTTACATTTTGTGAATCAGGTGAATTTTGTGAATCGAGTTGTACAATAAACCTGTGCCTCTAGAAATATTATGCTGACAGGAGGATGTGTGAGTGTGTGTGTGTGTGAGTGTGTTTGTGTGAGTGTGTGTATGTGGTGGGTTAGAAACAGAAAGATGAAAATCAAGATAAAAAGGAATGCACAAACATGAAAAAAAATTAAAGCGCATATTCTGCTACAATCATTTCAATATTAATTCATTGGTTTTTATTTTATTATAATTTTGGTTACTTTCATCATGGAAACAAGCCAGGCTCTTTTCCTGTTTTTAATCCTAAAGTTACATGTACATCTCCAAAGAGTAGAACTAGAAGTACTCATGACAGCAGAGAAGAAGAAAAAAGGCCCCGCCTCCAAGTCATTAGGCACTTTCAAGACATTTCTGTAACAGTCAGAAAGATAACCACTGCCTGTTAGGACCAAGAGGCAGTTGAAAAGACTGAAGAATAAACAAAGTCAAATGAACTATTTAAAGCTTTAAGTTTAAGAAGGATTTAAAAAACTACATTCAATTTCATGGTCAACATAATCAACTGTACCAATTATGTGGCATCAACATATATCTGTTGAACCGCCAAAATGCCCAGAATACATCTCAAATTACAAAAACTTACATTCTCTTTCAATCTCTCTCTGTCAACTTGTCTGGAACTTGGAAGTTGAGGTTCGTTATGCGAGTGTGTGCGTCACTGTGTGGGCATGCATGCGTGCATGTGAGTGTGCACTATGCTTGTAAGCTCTGGCTGTCCTCATCAACCCTTTGGAAACTGTCCTTATCCACCTGAAGAGGAACAGCAGCAGCTGGCTAAGATTTGTCCTGAACTGAACCACTGTCTCACACAATTTGCCCCGATTCTGAACCCTCCTGAGTTGCCTGTTCTGAACTGTCCCCACCAGCTTGAAGTGAACTGTCCTGAATCCCTTGCTGTGAACCGTCTACAAGGGCCCGATCTTGACTACACACAGCTGCCTGATCTGAATCGTCTTGAACAACGGGGTGTGGGGAGTCCTGCCAGCTGGGGGTGTTTGCAGGAGGGAGCTGTGCGGAAGGCTGGCCCTGGACCTCCACCTGCTGTTGTTGCACTATCCCTTCTTCACCCCAACCCCCGTCACCCCCTTCCCCAACGTCCATCCCACCGTTCTGCAGTTCCGCCCCACCTCCCTCTGGTTCCGAGAGACTATTGTCAGTCGCTGCATCCGCGCCAACGTTCTGCTGAACAAAATTGTTTTGCCAGTTCTCTTCAAACATGTCGTCAGCTTCACTCTGCTCCAGCTGTCCGTTAACAAAGGGTTGCTGCAACTGCCCCTCGTCGTCCATCGCCACATCCAGCACACCCACACTCCTGTCGTTGCCAAAGCCAGGCAAGCCCATGCTGTTGGCCTGAGAACTGCTGTTGGGAGAACTGCTCTCAAAGGGGAAGCCGTCGGGGAGGTTGGACGGGTAGCCCATGTAGTCCGAGTCACTCTCATGGGGACCCGTGGAAGCTCGCGACATGCACGTGGAGCAAAGCGACGACGAAGATGCGTAACTGGCAGAGCAGTTGAGCGGAGTGCTCTCCCCGATCTGAAAACTAGGCGGCTGGACGGTGGGGGTGCTGACACCAGGAGTGCCGACACTCGCCGGGGTGCTGGTGTAGCCGGCCAGACTAGTCATTCGTTCTGCGATGGAGTAGACAGGTCGCGGGCCGGAGGGGTATGGAGGGACCAGGTTGGGGGGTGAGCTGCTCTGGTCGCTGAACTTGGTAAACAGCAGGAGCTGGCGCTGAAAACCTGCAGACAAAACGAAATGTGTAATGCAGGAAAAATGAGCTTCCATAGATAAAAAACAACAACTATTATAAAGTTAATCCCACAGCAACAGAATAACAAGAAAATTCAATTCAGCGGATTGCATGTTACAAAAAATTCAAAGACAGCCGGCACTTCCCGACAGAACAAACTCAGTACAACTAAAAGTAGATTTGAACCATGCACGTGTACAATAGATTTGACTGTTTTGATGGGCACAGAGGCCTAGTGGACGAGACATCGACATCCGGTGCCGAAGGGCGTAGATTCGAATCCAGGCAGTGCTGAGGGTAAAAACGGTCATACACGCAAAGACATGAGTGAACGTGGGAGTTTCAGCCCATGAACAAAGAAGACGAAGGATCCAATTGGGAAGTAGGGCATTAATACCGTAACGGTCAACAGGCCGGTAAATTCATTTTTCTGTATCAAGTGTCAGGATAACGTTCGACTTGAACAATGATAAAAGAGAAGCAAGTCAGTCCCACCCACCACCTACCTGTTCTTTTGAGCTTTAATGCTAGCTCTTTAAAAAAAGTAAAGCTGCAAAACAAACAGTTTTAGTTGGGCAAAAGAAGACACAGGTACCTATTCATTCTTTTTCTAATCCTCATTCCAAATTGAGAAACTTGTAAATCAGGCTGGGGAACTTTTGCCTAGAAAAAAACTCTGAAATAGGCCGGGCTCCACACACCACCAAGGCCCCGGTGGGGTGCAGGGCCAAGCGCCTCACTGGGGGACCATGTAAGCAAAACCCGCTGGCCAAATTTTATTTGGGGCATTTTTCGATGGTATCGGGCCTCTACTGGCACGAAATCTAATTATTTCTGGACAGTGTACCTTAGCACATTGATCAGTACTGTACTGGTGTTCTTCGTCTATATGAAGTCTTTTCATCAAGGGTGAAAAGTGTTTTTTATCCATTTTTTTTCTCCCTCGGAGATCATTTTTCTTCCTTGGAAAACCAATCAGGTTTCCTCTGAAATTCGTGGACCTGAGGTTAATTCCCCAGAGAAAAGAGAAGGGGAAAACAAATTGAGACACTCACCTTTGGACGGATGTGCAGGCACACCAATGACCTCTCGCTTGCAGAATCCCACTTGGTTGAGCAAGTAGTCGCTGAACTCCTCCGGCCTCAGCTTGATGCTGTTGTAGTTCTTGTAGATGGTCTCCTGAAAGACACAAATCTTCATGAAGACCACAACAACAAAAACACACATTCCTGCTAATTTAAAGATTAAAGTACACTCACCCATTTTGTCCCCACCTCTCACTTCAAAACAAGAAAGGTGTTTTTATTTCATTTTCATAAATTAATAAAATTGAGCAAATAAACAATGGCGACTGCACGTGAGAGCGAACAACAAAAAGACCAAAAAGCACTGTACTTGTACTCACATTAAAATGACAAACACGGAACAAGTAACGGCGACGTTTCAACCTCTCTGGTCTTCGTCTGACACAGAACAAGGGAGGCTACTCCAGTAAATAAACAAGGGAGGGAATCGTGAAAAAAGTTGAACATAAGGTCCAACAATAAAGCACAAGAAAGAGATTTGAAAAGTTGCAGATTTGAAAGTCTGTAGACAAAACGAAGGGGGGGGGGGGGGGGAGAGGGTGGGGGTGGGGGGGCTGGTTGGCTGGTGGGGACAATGTGGGAAGGAAAGGTGCAAGGGAGAATGACTAAGGGTGGCAGAGAAAACTCACGTACCCATGCACACACACACACTCACATGTGGAACAGCGGGGAGTAGAAGGTTAAGATGAATGGATTAACGGCGGATGTTAATTCCATCGGGGCAAGTTGTGCCGAGGGATGATATGATGCCAAATTTCCTTGTATTGATGAGGACAATAAAACTTCTTGTATCTTGATGTGGGACTCCCTGAGTTTGCGCTCGAATGAGTCGCCACGTACTTGCCACAGAGCCATGACTGACATGATCAAGTGAGTGATTAGCGGCGGTGAAATGAAGTGAGACTGGCCTATTGCGGGAATGACGGATGTCAGCCAGATTTACATTCGGCAACAAGAAACTACAATGTTGCCAACAACTCAAAGCTTCTTTCTTTATTTGGTGTTTAACGTCGTTTTCAACCACGAAGGTTATATCCCGACGGGGGAAGGGGGGAGATGGGATAGAGCCACTTGTCAATTGTTTCTTGTTCACAAAAGCACTAATCAAAAATTTGCTCCAGGGGCTTGCAACGCAGTACAATATATTACCTCACTGGGAAAATGCAAGTTTCCATTACAAAGGACTTAACATTTTTTACATACTGCTTGACTAAAATCTTTACAAACATTGACTATATTCTATACAAGAAACACTTAACAAGGGTAAAAGGAGAAACAGAATCCGTTAGTCGCCTCTTACGACATGCTGGGGAGCATCGGGTAAATTCTTCCCCCTAACCCGCGGGGGGTAACAACTCAAAGCTAGTTAAGTAGTTTATGCTGCTTCTCTGAGTTCAAACTCCAAGTGCCATATTTTTCACACAGGTCGACACTGCAGAACTTCTTCCTAAAATCATGCATCACCCTGGCAACCACACAGATTTAGCAAAAGCCATTTGTCCATCCCAGGCATTGATGAAATGAAAAAAACACCAATTTTTGTTATTGTTCTTTCGCTACAAAAAGAAAAGAAGAAGCCCAAGCACCTCCTGAACAAAATAATTCCTGTGTCCAGTTAGAAAAACAAAGCCAAACAAAAGATTACGCCACAGGATCCATGTCTCTGAGACAATTGAAAATAAAGCAGAGCTTAACATCACCTTCACAACCTGTAAACTCATGTTTCAATCTGTTTCCACACTGTCATCAAAATAACAAACCGTCAATTTTTTGCGACGTCGATAGGAGACCCAAGCCTGTGGTTCCAGAATCAGCCTGCCGCCTGGTCGCAGTTGCTGGAACATTCTGGCAAAGGCCCGCTTCAGGCCCTCGTCGCCTGTGTTGAGGTGGATCCACTTGGTGATGCTGAGGGCTAGGATGGTGTCATACTCCTGCTTCACGTAGTTCAGCTGCTCGTCTCTGTCCAGCACATAGTTCCCCTGAAACAAAGCAATGAAGGGGCACTTGAGAACAGCTGTGATGGAACTTGGAAGACATTTTTTCTGTTGTGTTGCAACACACTTCAGGTAAAAGAGGGGAAAAGAGAGAGGGGGTGCTGCATTGACTGGTTGAGAGAATGCAAACTGCAGTATTTTGTTCCAGGCAAAATAACGTAGTATAAAGTAATTCAATTTCAAAAGTTGCATAACATTAACAAAGAGGTTCTAGTCTTGCTGCACTACTGAAGCCTTTGTCAGAAAGCAGAATGCTGCAAGAAAATTATGCATACCAATTGAAACTTGTCAATACTGTATTCACGCATGATTTTGTTCTGACCAAAGCAAGTTTGCCACACGCACTCAACATGAACAGTAATTCCCTATTGTCACAAGTAACCCATCACACTGGCACAAACCTGCATGAACATGATATTCTTGGGAAAGTAGTTGCTGGGGTTGGTGAGGGCTGGCAGTGGTTCGATCGGTCCATACTCCGACATCGACACAGGATACTTCTTTGTCTCGTTCTGGTTGGCCAAGGTCTGGTAACTCTTGATGTTCTGACGAGCAACACGGATGAGGTTTGGATCGATGTCCATTCCAACGATCTTCTGAGGATGAAAAAGCTGTGCAATAGCCAAGGTCACGTGTCCAGAATTGCATCCAATGTCAAGGACATCTTTACCCTCAAACCAGTCCATCTTGAAATAACGAAGACGGAAGTCCGACTCCATCTCTGGTGTGCGGTAACCATAGTAACGGTAGTAGTTGCCATACTTGAAGACAGGGTTCTTAGCAAACTTTACTTTAGGAGGGTCCATTGCTTGTTCCCCCTTCTTTTTAAACTTGCCGGAGCCAGATCCACAACTGAGACGACGTTTCTTCGGGCTTGGGGTACTGGCATGGATGACATCAGGGCTACTTGAACGACGGAAACTCAGCGACCTGGCAGCACCGATGCCGCTGTCAGCAGAGCAGTCACTGATGGTTCGTCGACGTTTGCGGATGTGACTTTGATGTGGCTGGAACTTCGGCGACACAATTGAATCCAGAGTCCGGGAAAGCTGACCTGTCACAACAGGTTTCCCTGTATGGTCAACGTCCACCGTGAGAGGTTCCATGACTGACTGCCCACAGTTTGCTGTCCCATCCTCCTCCACTGGCGACTTTAGATTTGGAAATCTTTGCCTCCTGAAGTTTCTCTGTTCTTTTTGCTGTTCTTTTATGATCCTCTCTCGCTCTTCCTTCCCCATCTGCTCTATCTTAAGGGCTTCGAGAAGCGACTTTCTGTCTCGTGGGATTTCATTTTTCTCTCGCACATCAATTGGTGAGGGCATGATTGGGTAATTTTGGGTTCTTCTATGAAACATTTCAAATGCTGCTCTCTCTCGTTCGTTCTTCACTTTGGGCTCAATGCGACCAGGCCTGTATGGATGTGCTTCATTCTTTTCCCTTGGATGTACATTTTTTGCATGTTGGGAAACTCCACCTGTGCATGGTTTTGCACCTGTATTTGGCAATAACGGTTTTGAATCTGGCACGCTAATAGTAGTAGGTTTTGTGTCTGTATCCGATACACCAGCTGTGCTTGACTTGACATCATCAGAAGATTTGGGATCCTGAATTGAATGATCACCAGTTCCTGCGGACTCTTCTGTCTTCTTGTTATCAAAATCTTGCTCCATGGAGACATCTTTCACTGGAGATTTTTCATCATCTGGCACGTGTGATGAATCTATTGCATTTGGTTCCGTTGGTCCACTTGGAATATCACTAACTGTTGCATCACCTTTAGTGTTAGGTACCGAAGATGCCTTTGCACCTGGAAGCCCAGCATTGCTGTCCACAGTAGTATCATTTGAATGAGATGTATTTGCAGATTCAGCAGAAGCTTGTGCTGCTGGGTCCTTCTTCCTAGCTCGCACACGCTTTCGTTTTGTGGCATTTAGATTATAGGTCAGACAGACAGGTACCGATTCATCATCATTTGTAAGTCCCAGCGGGTCCCACTGATTAGTTGGGATGAAATTATTTGCTGGTCGGTCAAAACGTTTTGGATCCGGCTGCGGGACCTGAGGTGTCTCTGGCAAATTTTCGACTTGCAGGTTTAGAGGATCAGACGAAGTTCCTCCTGGAACGTAAGATGCATTGTAATATCTACCTCGAGAAAGCAAGGAGTTGGCTCGAAAACGGCGCCCACCACGAGAAAACTCTCCCTGCCCACCTTTCTGCCTGTCAATTAAGATTTTTCCTGATTTGTCCATAGTGGCCAACACTGGGACTTCCCCTCTCTTAGCTGCACTTGTGGCAATGGATAGTCTGCAAGCCCTAGTGTCATCGACAGTCCCTGAAAAACTGGCTGAGCGTGTTCTCATGTACTTTTCCTTTCCATTACCAGCCTTCGAGAATCGAGTGGCTGGTCTCTTACTTCTATCGGCCAACCCTCGACCACGAGTTCTTCCCGAACTTCTTTTTTCTGTCAAATTTGGCAAAGAAAAGTCTTCTGCAGCCATGTCAGTGATTAAACGAGGTCCTCTTACGTGCACACTCATATTACCGATTGTTTTCCGTATGTTGTTGTCATTAAATCACCCCACGTGTCTGTAGCGCACCAAAACCATGGAACCGCTGTCCGCACAAGCGTGTGCACTGCGTCGCGGATTGACTGAGCGACGGAACGACAGAAGAACGTGTAAACTTATTACAGCGCCCCCAAGCGGATGTTCAATGTATTTTTCAACAGTTCTAAGTGTAAACAACTATCGTCCTGCACTGTTTTAGCGCACAAAATTTCAACGGATCCGGCAACAATGACAAAATCAGCTCCAGTCACAATCTAAGACGAGATATAATTGTCTTCCACCCCTGAAAATCCCTTAAAATTTCCTTCTCGTGTCCGACACATATCGGCTTGCTTCTTCTCGCTCTCGCTCTCGAAAAGCAAGTCAGATGCGCATGCTGGCGCGGTGAATCGTGGGTAAGGCTGCCAGCGGAAGTAAGAAATTGTCGTCTGGTCGTCTGCTTCTCAAGCGGTTTAAAGGTTATCAAAAGTGTTTGACGTTTTGTTTCTACCTTTTTGTAGAAGCCTATCCAAGATTGTTTACATTAATGCATGCTTTATCATCACCTATTTCTTTTATGCTGTTTTTGTTGTTTATTCCAGTTGCCAATGTAATTTTTCTGCAAAAAAAGTCTGTTTCAGCAAAAGCGCGAAATACGAAGTTGTAAACACTAAAACAGTGGCGAAAGAAGAGATTTTGATCTTAGAGTGAGAACGCACAGGCACATACGACAAAAACCAAGCAAGTTTCTCTTCGTGAGACAACCAGCGTTCTTGGCGATGCATGGGTTGGTGCAGAGAGGGGTGGGGTGGGCGGGGCAGGATCGAGGAGAGCAAGATCAGAACATAGATCCTGTAATAATAGCACTGGATCAGACCACAGGCACAGACAGGTGCAGGAGAGGAGGCCAGCTTGCAGTTAAAAAGAGTTGGATGCATTGATGAGGTTTTTTTTTTTAATGTTTTCTGAGGCTGTCAAACATGCCTTCATAAAATTTACCGTTAATGTTTAGGATTATGCACAACTATTAATATTAACATTTTCAACTAACTTACATTTATTTTGATCACTGACTTACAGATTTGATCATTGATTGATTCTGAAGAGCCCCAAGGATGGACACTGCAAAGAAATCTACGAAGAAAACGTTTTCAGGTATTATACCGTATACTATATAGTATATATGCAATTACTAGAATTAGTGATGTTAATTGCTGGGCTGAATAAGTTTTTATTTTGGGGTAGTTCCTATAAACTGCATGATTTGTATGACAAGTGGTATACTTACAATACATGCTGATGCAAGGGTCAACAAATATATAATGGAAAACGTGCAATACTCATTCATATAATACCTGTCCCTCAGTCATACACAGCAAGTTTTGCTCTTGTTGGCAATTGTGTGATTATTTACAGACTTTGCAATTGGTAAAAAAAAGCATTTGGCATTCCCTTCACAGTCACACATCCATGATCCACTTAAATATTCCACACACACAAAAATGTGTGCTTTGAATGATGCAAGAAAATAGTCAGACGGTTTTGTGATCTTACTGCTACACTTTTGTGGCATACCTATAAAGACTTAAAGTGGTTGTACAATCTCTTCCAGTTCCAATTGTAAAGAAGAAGGAAGGTGATCCCGATGGCTCTAAGACGGTACCTCAAGCAAAGGACAAGAGCATTGTAAGATTAACACTGAATTCGTGGGATCAGTTGAAACTTGAATAATGGGGATACATTGCATATGATGTAAGGCCAAAAAAAAATAGGTGTGGTTACGGTAACATAGCCAAAAAAAATAGGGTAGGTAGGTACTAAGGTAGGCAATCACTTTTTTTTTTTTAACTTTTTTTTCTAATGTGTACAAATTAAACCTACTTGACAGGGAAATAAGTGTGCGACACGGGCGCTTTCGCTTTCATTGCGTTTTTTGCACTGGTTTGGTTTTTTTGTTGTTGTTTTTTTTGACAAATGTAATAAAAAGTTATAGGATCGGCCCCTAAAAATAGGGTAGGTCGGGTTACCGTAACCACACCTATTTTTTTTTAGGCCTAATTGTTCTCTTCAGCTTTATAAATTATATGTGATCAAAATTATGCTGCACCTGTTCAATGAATGTTCAACCCTAAACTATTGTTGTTTTGAAGTTAAAAAGGATGACACTGCTTCACTGATTACGGAGTTGGCGATTCCGTCTCCAGGGTAAAGGCTTCTTTGCATGTGTGTTCTTTCTGGTGCTTTGGGTATAATTCAAGTAACAACAACAAATATGTGTGATAACTGATATATATATATGGATCTTTGAAATGTTGTTGTAAAAGGCATTCAGTTCAATGTAAGGCACACAAAAAAATAGGTGTGGTTAAGGTAACATAGCCAAAAAAAATAGGGTAGGAAGGTAGGCAATCACTTTTTTTTTTTAAACTTTTTTTTCTAATGTGTACAAATTAAACCTACTTGACAGGGAAATAAGTGTGCGACTCGAGCGCTGTCGCTTTCATTGCGTTTTCTGCACTGGTTTTTTTGGTTTTTTTACAAATGTAATAAAAAGTTATAGGGTCGGCCCCTAAAAATAGGGTAGGTCGGGTTACCGTAACCACACCTTTTTTTTTTAGGCCTAATCAAACATTTATTTCTGATTCCAACTATAGGCGTCCAAGAAGTTTGACAAAGAAAACAGCAAGCCAGATGACAAACCTGAAAAGAAGAAGAAAACCAAAGCAACACTGCCTGCCGAAGCAAAAGAGAAGAAACCTACAACCAAGAAAGAGGTAAAAACTGACAGTAAGGATAAACAAAGGAAACCATCCCGTTCTACTGTGAAGAAAACTATGAGACCTCTGACGGATGCAGAGTATAAAGACATTTTTGAGGCTGCTATTAATCCTGCCTCATCACCACACCAGTCTGACAACGATGATGATGATGAGGAAGATGATGATGATGACAAAGTATGCGATAAAGCAGACTTGTCACTTTCCCAAGAGGACGAAGCAACCGAACCGCAGAAGATTACAGTCAGTGCAGATGATCATAACACAACTGACTCCGAGACCATTGTGGTTTCAGAAAAAGGGGAACAGCTGGAAGTTGAAAGAGAATCTGGTGATGAAATTGCAGCCAAAGAAGTAAACCCACCTGATAAGGAAAAGCCTGTAAAAGCTGAAAACTTGAACGAGGGTCAAGAAGATTCTTTTGTCCCATCAGAAAAAAAGAAGAAAGTAAAGGGAGTCAAAGAAAATGACACTAAAACAAAAACTACTACGACAAGCAAAGATAAACTGAAAGAAAAAGTTGAGAAGGAGAAAACCAATGGGGAGAAAGAGGTTGAGATTGATGGGAGCAAAACAAAGAAGAAAAACACTAAGAACTTGAAAGATGAGGAAGATAAATGTGTTGAGAATAAAAAGAAGAAGAAAGAGGATAACACTAAGGTGTCAGACAAAGAAAACCAACCCAAAAAGAAGGATAAAACCAAAACCACAGAAAAAGAAGAAAAAGAACAAGAAAACGAGGGAAAAACAGTATCGGGCAAACACAATAAGGATGGAAAACAGGACAATGAAAAGCAGCCAGAAGAGAATCGCGAGGTATATGCTTCAACAGAAAGTGACAAAGAGGCGAATGTCGAAGAAAAAAAAGATAAACTTGCAAGCAATGAGGCCGATGAAAGTGATGAGGAATGTAAGAAGGAAGAGGAGAAGGATGATGTGGCATCAGTGGTCAGCGAAGAGTCCATCAGCAGCAGTATGAGGGAGATAGCCATGGAGGTTGACCAGTGGGACAGGTGAGTGTTGTTGTGTGTGTGTGTGTAGGTATGTGCGAGTGTGTGTGCGAGAGTGTGTGTGTGTTGTCACTTGTGTGTGTGTGTGTGTGTGTGCGCAAGTTCAGTATTGCCTGCCACAAGTCATATTGATGTGTTGAGAGAGAGGGAGAAGACACCTATGCTGATGATAATTGATATGAGTCACGCAAAAAGTTAGTGTCCCACCTCTCTTTCATAAGCCAGTACGTACTCGTAGGACTCTCCGAAATCAGCAGCTAATCTGCAGTAGAAGTAGAATTACATGTACATATATATGTATTTACTTTGCAAACAAATATAGTTCTCAAGTAAGCATACAGCACATTTGCTCCAGTAATTTCTTTTAATATACACCTATAATGCTTTGTCTACATTATTAACATATTGAGTTGTTGCCAAAATGTATACTGTACATGTAAGATGACTTAAAAAGCCCCCTTGTGCTAAAAGCTGGACTGAATAAGTGTGTACCAAACTTGAGAAAGTGCTTGATCATTCCTCGAGAAAGTGCTTGATCATTTTGAAAAAATACATGTAAATATTAATAGATCTACAATGCACATATGGTACATGTATTGATTTAGTTGAACATAACGCTAGATGAAACAGTCTTAAGTCCAGTCTGTGTGGTTTTGTTTGATGTTCAGACCAGGAGAAGTCCAGCACAGCAATGAACGCACACCAAAGGGGAGTGAAGCAGAGGCAGAGCCACACGCAGAGACACCAAGTGTTATACACAAACCGAAGAAAATCAGGCAGAGAAAAAATCAGCTGGCTCCTCGAAAACTCTGTTTTGACTCACCAGGTAAGAATTCAATGTGTTTAAGCAGTATACAGTCTTGCAGGTGGTATTGGGTAGCTGTCTTTGCCTGCAGAGAAATTAGCAGCTGATATTAGCCTGGAATGTGTGTCTCTCTCTCTCTATCTCTCTCTCTCTCTCTCTCTCTCTCTCTCTCTCTCTCTCTCTCTCTCTCTCTCTCTCTCTCTCTCTCTCTCTCTCTCTCTGTTTTGTTTACATGTATTTGATTTTGAGGGAAAGTTGCTGGAGAAATGTGTTTCAGTATGAACATTCAGTTTACTCAATCAAGAAAGAAGCTTTACTGTTTCTGGAAGAAAACTGACACTCAAGCAATTACATTCATTTCACCAATGATAAACTTAAACAATGTGCCGTCTTTTCTAACAGCTGAGCAGAAGACTTCTGCCAAGACTCTTCCAAAGAAGAAGGACAAGTCTAAGGATTTGCTGGCATCTGTGCCCGAATTCAAGAAGAAAAAGAAATCTTTTAAAAAGGCAATAAAAGAAGGTGGGTGATTTGGGTTAAAAATGATTTTAAGATGCTTTTTCTGGGCGTTCAGTGCTTGCAGTGCTGTCAAATTTGTTATTGACAGTGTCATGTTTACCTTTTATCTGCTTTAGTGATGTATGTGCAGTGTATATTAAATAATCATGGTAGATGGTGATTGGACATTTTTATTCCTATGCTTGTCATTATTAATCTCAGGGTTCCACATCACGTAGAATTAAGGGTATAATACCCTTTGACCCTCCAAATCACGTACGAGATGCTCTCTGAAGAGGTATAAATACGTAACTGTTTTCTTCCAAAGAGGTAAAAAAAAACCATACGAGTCAAACGCTAAAAGGGTATAGCCTTTGCTAGTTTACAAGCAACAGCACGCAGGCCGCCTGCTCTACTGAGACCACTAAAGTACACGCCGTGTTCGTGCCACTCCTCTGTCGACACTGACACTCCGTGAATTAAGCAGAGGTTGCCTCCCTTGTCCTCAAACTGCGCGATATCCTTATACTGATCATCTCGATGGCACTGTTCACTTTAGCCTATCCGGTGCTGTCGCCTGCTCAAAAAAATGCCTCGCAAAACGAAAGAACGAAAACTACCAGACAGGCAATCGTATGAGAAAAAAATGACATTTCATGGATACACCGATTGTCACTCATACCCTGTGAAAAATCTGGAAGGGGTATAAAAACCCTTTACTTTTTTCCTGAAAGGGTATGAATACCCTTGACTTTTGGGGTTGTGTGGAACCCTGTTAATCTTAAGGGCAGACCGGGTAGGCAAAATGAGTTATTTTTGGTCTCATACACCTTTTTGGGGTTGTTGCATTTTTCACACCTTTGAACATCCTGGAATGCATTCAATAATCTGCTTTTGTCATTTTAGACATGTTTTCATGTAAATAAAACCATTTTCAAACCGATGTTTTGTTGTTTTTGTCTGTGTTTTATCAAAAAAATCGAAAAAATGGTCAACTTTGGATACTCCGTGCTGGTAAATGTGCGCACATGACATGACCCTTCGCTGTTCAAACTGTGTGGAAATTTCCGTTCTTCAAGATGACGTCATCACAGTTGGGGAATTTCCGTTGACATAGGCACAAAGAGAGAGAATCCGTTCCAACCGAAACCCCGGAATTAATATATGCAAATATATGTAGGTCAAAGGCATTTGGCGCAAGCGCAGTAGACAACTTATCAGTCCCCCGGTGTCAACAAATCCATGACGTTTTCACCGATTCAGCAGCATTTTTCAAAGTTTTGAGCTGCGGAGAACAACCCTAACATTGGAAATGTTCGGCATAGTGGCAAGAAATATCAGAGAAAGATGAACCAGCAGCAGCGAACAGTAGAAGGAAGTAACAACACTCCGAAATGAACCAACATGATCGTATTTAAGCAGACGACATTCTAAGATTCTTGACTCGACGAGGTGGGTTTTGCTTCTTTCTCTTTTCGATCTTGTTTGTTTGACAACGTGATTTATTGCACATCGTTATGTTGTTGTTGTTGTAAGAATGTGTTAGGGTTTGCAGGTAAATGATAAACAGTTTGTGTCTGAAGTATTTTGCGGGTTTCTTGATCCAATTTACTGACCATGCCGCCGCCGCATCCCCCCCCCCCCCCTCCCTCGATCATCTCTGTGATATCGTCTTCACAACCCCTATTTTATTGTTCTTCGCTGGCCAGTCCTTGAGAGCTTACTATGGTGTAACATGTCATCAGTATTTTTTGTCTGGGGTCAAACTGAGAAGCAGCATCTGAGCGATGTACGACTGACACAGTTTCTGATTCTGGTCATTGACCGTAGGAAAATAAGTACCCTACTAGAGAGCGTTCTCTAATTCTAAAGGATTGGTTTACACCAGCATGGCTGACCAACCTATCATTGACAGCAATATTGTTGTCAAATCTTTTCCATTAACTAAGGAATAAAAAAAAATAGATCCAATTTACTTCACCAAAGAAAAAAAAAGAGTTAAACTAAAGGACTGGGGATGCAACTCATGAATCAAAAGCATAAAGATCACCTGCAAACAGTGCTAGGTTTAGGAAATCTGAAAATGTATACACACACACACACACACACACACAGAACACACACACACACAAAACAGACAACAGACAAGAAACAAGCAAATACATAGCAAGTGTGATGAAATAAATTAATTTTAAAAGAAAAATATGAAAAGAAAGAAAGAAAGAAAATAATTCAGCTAGTTTCAGTATTAGTTCCTGTGTGTATGTGATTGTGTGGTTACTCAAATCCCATAGTAAACTTGACATGTACATTTTGTGATAGGGGCCAATTAATGAATGTCTTTTGTGTGTGTGTGTGTGTGTGTGTGTGTTCGTCAACCGACATATGTGGGTACGAGCCGCTGAGGTGGTTGTAAGAAAACCCGCCTGGTTCAGTGGTTGGGGGCTGATTGGGATTTCTGATTTACCAGCCTAGCCAAAAAGTTGAGGTACACCCCATGTAACATGGTCATTTGCAAAATAAAGTACAAGCACTTGTTGACGTTTATATTGAGTCTTAAAATTTGCAGCTTATTACAAACAAAAACCATGGACAGTTGTATCAAATATTAAATCAGTGTTTGTGTATTTATTAGGTTGGAGCAAGGGGAGAGCCAGTCCTCCTGTGGTGGCAGCGAGGAGAAAGATTGACCTGATGGAAAAGTTTGCTAAACCGGAACTACCCTCTTCCACAGCAGAAACATCAGCTTTGCCATCTTCTGACCAACCATAAGAAGATACAGATACTTTGCCATCTTCTGACCCATCACAAGCAGATATGGATACTGGTACTGTGCAACGTCACTCCGCTGACATGTGTTGGGCTTTTGTCAACATTGATCAGCTCAATCTATTGCTGAAAGGTTTATATCCTGTACTGAATGCTTGTCTGATAGCAGTCTGATTATGAAAGTAGGTGATGCATCAGCCCAAGGATTTGTGTGCATCTGGAGTGCATATGAGTGTCCATTCAAGTCTGCAGTTGTTTACTCTTCTCCCGGTGTTTGCAACGCTTCGGGTGGTAAAGTTGCATTTTAAATAATCCGCGTATGACCATGTTGGTACATGGAAAGGGACATTCAGCTTTACAGAAATTTGCTGCAGTGTTAGGATTGAGCACAGAAATACTGTAATTAAAATGTTGCAACTTTTGAATGGCTTGATAGCTTTGTTCCATTTGTGTATATATAATTATGTAATGTTGTTGATGATTTGTGAAGCATCATTTCTATGCAATGGAATAAGAAATCAGTGCATCCGTTGGGTTTTTATGAGTCTGACAGTTTGGTTCTGATCAATATTTTCATATCAGCACAAACACAGATAATTGACTTTTTTAATGTTTTCATATGATTTTTTTTAAATCAAAAAAATCTGATAATTTGATTATCAAATCATTTCCCCTTCATAGTTAAAGTGTTATTCTGGTTAAAAAAAAAAAAAAAACCCATTAATTCAAGCTCTACTGTGGTACTACTACTAGTTTACCGGGGTACTAGTGAGACTCTTTTACATGCTGTTTTCTCTACATGTAATTTGAGACAAAATGTGGTAATTAAAATGTTGTAACTTTTGAATGGCAAGATGGATTTGTTCCAATTTTGTATATGTTGTTTATGATTTGTGAAGCACCATTTCTGTGCATGGAATAAGAATACAGTGGATTCCTTGTGTTTTTATGAGTCCGACAGTTTCGTTTTGATTCATATCTGCACTAACATAGATGAGTTTTCAAATGATTTTTAAAAAAAAGTCTGGATAATTTGATCGTCAAATCATTTCCCCATCATAGTAAAGTGGTTATTCTTATAAAAACATATCAATTCAGGCTGCACTGTGCTACTAGTTTGAGGTACTGGTTGGAATCTTTCAAATGCTGTTTTCTCTGAATGTAATTTTCAGACAAACATCTGTAATTAAAATGTTGCAACTTTTGAATGACTTGATGGATTTGTTTCATTTTTGTTTATGTTGTTTATGATTTGTAAAGCGTCAGTTTTGTGTATGGAATAAGAGTTAAGTGCATTGGTTGGGTTTTTATGAGTCTGACAGTTTGGTTCTGATTCATGTTTTCATATCGGTACAAACAAAGATGGCTGTTTTCATATGATGTATATAAAAAAAATCCTGATAATTTGATTGTCAAATCCTTTTCCCTACATAGTAAAGTGGTCATTCTGATAAAAACATATGAATTCAGGGTGCACTGTGCTACTGGTTTTTTTATGTACTGGTTCAAATCTTTAAAATGCTGTTTTCTCTGAATGTAATTTTCAGACAAAACGCTACAATTAAAATGTTGCAACTTTTGAAAGGCTTGATGGATTTGTTCAGTTTTTGTATATGTTGTTTATGAGTTGTACAGCATCAGTTCTGTGTATGGAATAAGAGTTCAGTGCATTGGTTGGGTTTTTATGAGTCTGACAGTTAGGATCTCATGTATTTTTCTTATCAGAACTGAACCGGTAACTGAAAATGCCAAATTAAAATAATATATTGCTTAGAAATGCTTTTCGATACACAGAACTATTAAACACACACATATTGCTGCAAAGAAGAAAAATTGGATCAAAACATGCACTGGTTCACAAACTGCAACATTTTAAAAAAAGCACATTTTATAACGTTTTTCTCACATTTTGGTGAATAAAACCCCCCAAAATTGCTTTTCACTCAAAATTTAAAATGGTTTCCCTTAATTTGGTTATTCTGCTTGCAAAAATCAAAACAAGCAGTAAGCCGTTTCAAAAAGAAAAGAAAAAAGTGCTTGCCTACCCTGTCCCCCCTTAAACAAAGGAGGCAGAGCGCTATTTAGAGATCTGATAAACAAAGGGAAGTAAGCAGTCTAAATGCATATGACATGTAATAGGGTAAGTGAGATTTATTTTGAAACAGTCTCCTGAGACCTGAAAGAACAACAAGTATTGAAATGCATAATCAACTTTCATTCTCATTTGAGAATAGTTCTGAATAACTCTTACTTACTCTATTACACATGTCATATGCATTTAGAGCGCTTACTTCCCTTTGTTCATCAGATCTATGCTTGTCACAATTTGTTCCTGCCAAAGCACAACCACACAAATCCTCGACCATCCCATGTCTTGTAAATAATGAATTGCTTGCACTTTGTGTTCTGTATTTACCAAAGATGAAGACGAAAAGAAACAACAGAAGAAGGAAGAGGCTGATACATTGGATGTTCTTGCAGAAAAGGGTAAGAATTCTTCTTCTTTAGATTAGTCTTGACTGAATGATGAAAATACAATACTTATTCTTGAGATTTGTTGTGGCTGCTTTGTAAATGTATTTGTTTTGGTGTAGATAGTACAGCTGCTTATAATCCCATAGGAAAAGGTAGTTTAATGGACGGAGAGAAACAACCTGAGACTGGGAGTATATATACTGTACCCTGTGGAACTACACGTGCAGACCTGTTTACCTCCAAAGCTTGACAAGAGTAATGGTCAAGTCAAAAACATAGTAATCTGATGACCAAAATAGTAACCCAGTGGTTACAAACATCAACATTAGCAACACAAACCTAATTTGAAGCACATTTTAAAATCGTAGTCTGGACTCAAATGGAGTATTTTTTTCCCAAAAATCCTAAAAAATAGTAATGAATTCAGGCATGGGAATTGTACGCCAAAAGGCAAATTTCCGCTGATTTTTTTGTTTTTGTTCCGCCGAAAAAGCAAAAGTGTCCGCCGAAAAAATAAATGAGGGAGGCAAAAATGGTTCTAAAAACTGAATTTAATGGCAAACTTGGAGCTCAGATGACACCAAATTGCACCATTTGGGTTCTTTGGAGAGAGAAAATTCCGGGTGGGCATGCCCTCGGACCCCCCTAGTAAGGCTAGGTGCTTCGCGCCGTCGACTTTGCTATTACTTAAATATTTTCAGCCTTTTTGACTTTTTTTTCAATTCCCATGCCTGAAATTACTCCAAAATAGTATGGGTAAACAGGTCTGCAAGTGTGACATGGTGACGCAGTAGTCCTCCTAGCTGTCACAGGCCGCTGCTCTGCATTGACGGAGTTGTGTCCCTGCCTTGACAGTGAGCTATTTGTAGGGGATTCTTGGTTTTCGGGCACTCTGTTACACATGTACTGCATTCAAAGCTAAATTTTCAGCTTCACAGTTACAGTGGAACCCCCGTTTTAAGACCTGCAAAAATCTGAGAAAATCAGGTCTTAAAAGGGAGGAAGTCTTAAAATGGAGGTAAATTTACAGAGATTATGAACAGAAAGTCTGAAAAATCAAGGCCTTAGAAAGGGGGAAGTTTTAAATTGGGTTTAACGTATTGACAAATTGAGAATGTCGTACATATCCTTGATTTGATAAATGTTCAGCCAGTTAAATAAAATATCTGTTCTTTTGTCATTATAGGCATGTCCATTGGTGATAATTAAGGTGCTCTGTATAAAAAGGTGTCAGTAGCCCTATATTGTAAGCTACTGTATTGGTGCAGGTACATGGGTGCAGTGCAGTGAAGATTCGTGCAAGAAGTGGAGATATCTGCCAAACATCCATGATCCTGCTGAAGTCCATGATGTCTGGGTGTGCAGCATGCACCCTGGTAAGACATGACACAGTGTGTCTGTGTGTGTCTCTGTGAGTGTGTATGTGGTGTGGTATGTGTGTGGTGTGTGCATGTGTGTGTTGGTTGGTAGGTTGATCCGTCTGTGTTTATTGGTATTTTCCTACTCAAACATTCAAATGAAAACCCCTTTGATATTTAATTCAAAGCTCATTTGCTCTCACCTTGTCAAACTGTAAATATACTTGCAGTGGTCCTTGCTTGTCGGCCTATTATTACCTTGACTCATGCAGGATGTGTTTTACTTGTTCATAGACATTTGTCATTGTGTCAGACTGTACACATTCTTACAAAACAGAATTACTTGTTAGCCTGTTATTACAGTGGTACCTGCGATGAAAGGACACCCTTGGGACCAGCCAAAAGTGTCCCTACATTGCAGGCGACCTGTCATGACAGGTATATTTCGGTTGAAGTAAAAGGTACCAGGTACCACTGTACTTTGGATTTTGGATGTAGCACATTGTATGTATATGGCTATCAGCTATTCATGTCTAGCATGTCTTTATGTGTTGTGCAGACCCAGCATTCAACGGCTGTGACAAAGCTGAAGAAGAATATGATGAGTCGGACCACATACTGACAGAGTACACCCTGGGTTCACTTGTCTGGGCCAAGATGGATGGATTTCCATGGTGAGCTACTCATGGGCTGTATATACAGGCATGGGAATTGTCCGCTGAAAGGCAAATTTCCGCCTAAATTATTTTTTGGTCCGCCGAAAAAGCAAAAGTGTCCGCCGAAAAAATAAGTGGGGGAGGCAAAAAGGGTTCTAAAAACTGAAATCAATGGCAAACTTGACAGCTCAGATGACACCAAATTGCACCATTTTGGTTCTAAGGAGACAAAAATTCCGTGGGAGCATGCCCACAGATACGGCTAGGCGTTTGGCGCCGTCGACTTTGCTATTCCTTACAAATTTTCAGCCTTTTTTACTTTTTTCAATTCCCATGCCTGATATAGTCTTTCTCTAAAAATGTCTTTCTGGAGAACAAATCATCGTCCTGGAGTTTTAGCGTAACTCGATTCTTGGCGATTTTGAGGTTTTTGTGCTTTAGACTTAGTAAATCATTCTCCATGAGAAATGTTCTCCAAAATGAAGTTGGCCAGAAGTTGCTCGCTCCAAAGAAGTAAATAAAGACTCAGGTTTTTACAAAGAGATGTATATGTCTGATGTGTATACTTTTGACTGTGTTGCAAGTACAGTTGTTACTTTGATTTCAACCTCATGTCGTTTGATTTATGATGATTTATTATTAGCACTTCCTCTTTGCAAGTGGGAAAGTAAATACTGCAGCAGCAACAACAACGACAAGCAGAAAAAGAAATGCTGAGGATACAAAAAAAAGAAAAGAAAAAAAAGAAGAAAATTAAGTTTGTTTCAGGTGGCCTGGCATTGTTGACACTGACCCTGACTACGATGTCTACTGTGAAATTCCTCATGAAGACTGCATGGTGCCAGTGAGTTTGTGTTATTTTTACATTTACCAAAATACCCGTGTGACCTGGAATAATAGGCCGTGAAAGGTGGATGCAGCGCCTAAAGGCAGTCGATCTACTGGCCGATGTGAATGCGTGATATATTGTGTAAAAAATTCCATCTCACACGGCATTAATAGGTAACATGCGCCTTGAGTCGCCTTGTGTGGTGAGATACGTGCGCGATATAAATCCTCGTAAATAAATAAATAAAATAAATAAATTGTTTTTACCTGTCTGTTTATATCTTATTTTAAGTCAATTAATTCAATTTATTTAGTTTTAGAGAAGGGAGTAGTCTTTGCTTTTGCAGCGCAAATGAAAATTTAAAGAAAACTACCAGACAATCAAAAGAAGAAAAATTCATGTTCAGAGTTCCTATCAGCCAAAGTTCTGTTATTCCTGCCTGATTTATTGCTTGTTTCTTCTGGAGTGAAAGAGAGACCGGTTGGTATTCCACAGTGGCTTACTAAACAAGAAAAATGTTCCCATGTAAACTCAGAGGCAAAAGAAACGCAAATGCTGCAGTGAAGATGGCTTACCCATGAATTTTAATGTCGAATTAATTATTTCGGGTTAACAATAACAAGGAAACGAATTGACCGATACAAAAACCATACGGAAAAGTGTATTGGGATGAGAGCATGACGTGCCATGTTCCACTGAACACTGTTTGAAGACTGTTGAAAGTCAAAAGCGTGTTGCTCCTCCCTGGGCGTTGATGACTGTGGCGCACCTCCGGTACATGGAGAGGACGAGGTGATTAATTTGCTGCTGAGGGACCTGAGCCCACACCTGGTTCACGGCAGCACGCAGTTCTGCTGCTGTGCGGGGTCTCCGGGCAAGGGCATTAATCTTTCTTTGCATGATGTCCCAAAAGTGTTCGATTGGGTTGAGATCCGGAGATCGAGCAGGATGAGGCAGAAGGTTCACGTTGTTGTGACGCAGGAAGTCCTGGGTAGCACGTGCAGTATGGGGACGGGCATTGTTTTGCTGGAACATTAACAGGCAGTTCCGGTACCTCTGGACAAATGTAACCACATAGGGACGCAGGACTTGATTGATGTAGCGGTCTCCATTGACACCATTCCCACGACCTTGGCCGACGTTCTGAAAGACGACAGGTCCCACTCGCTAATTGACACCAATGGCGCCCCATATCATGACGCTGGCACCTCCCCATCGATCATGCTGCAGGATGTTATTGTTAGCAAACCGCTGTCCAGGTCTTCGCCAGATCCGGACACGCCCATCGCCAGGTTCCAGGCAAAAGCGCTTCTCGTCCAAAAAAAGAACCCTCCGCCAGTCCTGATGGCGCCAGTGGGCATGCTGCTGGCCCCAGGCTAGACGATCCAGGCGATACTGAGCTGTCAAGACGGGACGTCGAGCAGGACGCCGATTTACCAGGTTCTGCCCACCAAGGCGTCGGCGTAGAGTTCTGGCACTGACGGGTTGTCCATGCACCCCAAATGTGTTACGGGCTGTGTTGGCGGCAGTTTCGATGCATCTCGCTGGTGTTGATGGACAAGATGGCGATCTTGTCGGGCTGTTGTTACCCGGGGTCTGCCACGTCCTGTTAAGTTTCCAGGACTGTTATTGGCATGAAAACGTTGCTGCAGGCGATAAACCGTGGTGACATTTACTCCAAATGCCCTAGCAACTTGCTGAACTGATTGTCTGGCATCAAATCTCCCGATCGCCTGTTGGCGCTGATCTGGTGATAGTCTCGGCATCGCGCCTGTGTCGCAGAAATGAATGTTGTAACAGTTTTGTGAGTATGGTACAGCTTGCCTGAACACTCTGAACACGAAAAGCTGCTTTTCCACATTGTGCATGTGCTGAAAGTGGTCCCCATGACGGTTTGGGATCCCCGTCAACAAGACCTCACGTGTGACCCAGATAACGGCAAACACGGTTCTGACAAGATAAGACCGCTAAAACAACACGTGCAGAACATGCTAGTATCATTATTTTCTTTTTATTTCAAGTCCATAAAGGTTTAATTAACGCATCCTTTATTTGCGTTTCTTTTGCCTCCGAGTATATTATCATAGAATTATTGCTGCATGGTTTAAATGTACACTGCATGTGATGTTAAGACATGCAAACAGTTAATGGTATGTCTTGTCTTGTTGTTGAACATAAACGGGGAAACAGTTCAGTCAGTAGTGACGCCGGCTTCAGAACAAGTTGTCTCTATCGGCGTGGTTTCGATCCCCACGTCCCTTGAGGGATTTATTTCCCAGAGTCAACTTTGTGCAGACTCTCGTCGGTTTCCGAACACCCCCGTGTGCACTAAGAACCCAAGTTCACAGCAAGGGTCGCAGGGCTAGGAAACATGAATTCACCCATGCAGGAAAAAGACAGATAAAATGGGTAGCGCCGTACTGTATGGCAGCTCGCTTTCACCCGAATTTCCATGAGGGTAACTTCACAGGACAATATAAAATCTTATCCCTTTCATAATCCTTGTGTCTTTAAACCTGTGTGTTTGCACAGAGTGATTACCATGTCGTATTCCTGGATGAGAAGGTGACTCGGTGCTGGGTGAGAAAGTCCAGGATACAGCATCTTCTTCCCTCCCACCTGGCTGTGGGATCAGTAAGTATTGTCATATCTGTAGGTCTGCCTGCCAAGAATCATAAACAAATAAGGTAGAGCACTGTTTAGAGATATGAAAAAAGGGAAGTAAGCGTTCTAAATGCATACGACATGTAATGGAGTAAGCGAGAGTTATCCGTATGCATTTAGAGTGCTTACTTCCCTTTCTTTATCAGATCTGCCTGCCAAGGTTTTTGGACATTTTCTAATGGAAAACCAGAAGTTCCTGCCTGTATTATGAGTGTGAGTCTGTGTCTGACCATGTGTGAATCTGGGTGCGTAGTGTATGTCTGTGTATGGATATCTATATGCAGGAGCGCAAAAGAATTTTCGATCATTTTAGTCACTGCGTGATGTTTTTAAAGTGATGGACAATTATAAAGGGAAAACACTATTCTTTAATTGATTTAATCCTGTCTTGTTTATAAACAAATATATATATCAAAATTCAATTTCAATACCTTTTACTGTTAAGCAGTGGAACCCACGTTTTTTAAACCTCCAAAATTCTGAGAAAATCAGGTTCGAAAAAAGGAGGGAGTTTTAAATTAAAATGGGGGTAAATTTACAAAGGCTGTGAACAAAAAGTCAGAGAAGAGAGGGTCTTTAAAGGGTGGGAGTCTTAATTTGGGGGGTCTTAAAAAAAGGGGGGGGGGGGGGTCCACTGTACAAGGATGCCGATGCGATATTTATTTTGTGTTAATTGCCTTTCTCCATGACTGTGTGTACACAGGTCTATATGAGAGGCCACAAGTACAAGAAGGAGATTGGTGCCGCCATGAGAAAGGCCGAAACGGCCCTGGACATGCCTCTCCAGGTCAACCAGTGCATTCTTTCTTTCCTTTTATATGGCGTCGTTTATTTTTAAAGACACTGACCTTTGCCGTGCTTCCTGGGTTCACCTGTACCCAGAGACACACTAAAATCATTGTAACTCTGGAACCAGTAAACTTAAAGGTTTCGTTTTGAAATTTTAAGTATCTCTCACACACCTAATTTGCTCTCTGTCTGCAAATTTTTAGTGTGTACATGACAAAACATTAAAATTAATTGATTATGTTAATTGACATAAACACTACCGATTGCGCGGGTTCACACAAACCCATACTTTTAAAGAGTAGTAGTGATTGTAACTATCCCTCTGCCGACGGCGCGGGTTCTGCTACACCCATAATTACCAAAGCAGCGGAACAGTGTCTGTCTGCCTGTTTGTCTCCAAGAGACTGTCTGTCTCTCTGTCTGTCCATATCTCTCTGTCTGTATGTCTGTTGTCAGTTGCTCTGTCTGTCTGTCTATCTGTCTATCCGTCTATCTGTCTATCTGACTGTCTATCTGACTGTCTGTCTCTCTCTCTCTCTGTCTCTCTCTCTCTCTCTCTCTGTCTCTCTCTCTCCCTCTCTCTCTGTCTCTCTCTCTGTCTGTCTCTCTCTCTGTCTGTCTCTCTCTCTTAGTCTCTCTCTGTCTCTCTCTCTTAGTCTCTCTCTCTGTCTCTCTTTCTTAGTCTCTCTGTCTCTCTTTCTTAGTCTCTCTCTCTCTCTCTCTCTTTCTTAGTCTCTCTCTTTCTTAGTCTCTCTCTCTCTCTCTTTCTTAGTCTCTCTCTCTCTCTTTCTTAGTCTCTCTCTCTCTCTTTCTTAGTCTCTCTCTCTCTCTTTCTTAGTCTCTCTCTCTCTCTTTCTTAGTCTCTCTCTCTCTCTTAGTCTCTCTCTCTCTTTCTTAGTCTCTCTCTCTCTCTCTTAGTCTCTCTCTCTCTCTCTCTTTCTTAGTCTCTCTCTCTCTCTTTCTTAGTCTCTCTCTCTCTCTCTCTTTCTTAGTCTCTCTCTCTCTCTTTCTTAGTCTCTCTCTCTCTCTTTCTTAGTCTCTCTCTCTCTCTTTCTTATTCTCTCTCTCTTTCTTAGTCTCTCTCTCTCTCTTTCTTAGTCTCTCTCTCTCTTTCTTAGTCTCTCTCTCTCTCTTTCTTAGTCTCTCTCTCTCTTTCTTAGTCTCTCTCTTTCTTAGTCTCTCTCTCTCTCTCTTTCTTAGTCTCTCTCTCTCTTTCTTAGTCTCTCTCTCTCTCTTTCTTAGTCTCTCTCTCTCTTTCTTAGTCTCTCTCTCTTTCTTAGTCTCTCTCTTTCTTAGTCTCTCTCTCTTTCTTAGTCTCTCTCTCTCTCTCTCTCTCTTTCTTAGTCTCTCTCTCTTTCTTAGTCTCTCTCTCTCTCTCTCTCTCTCTCTCTCTCTCTCTTTCTTAGTCTCTCTCTCTCTTTCTTAGTCTCTCTCTCTCTTTCTTAGTCTCTCTCTCTCTTTCTTAGTCTCTCTCTCTCTCTCTCTTTCTTAGTCTCTCTCTCTCTCTCTCTCTTTCTTAGTCTCTCAGTCTCTCCCTCTCCCTCCCCCTCTCCCTCCCCCTCTCCCTCCCCCTCTCCCTCCCCTGCAAGAAGTCGGTGAAGGGAGAAACTCGATGCACCCACTGAAGTAGCGCTGTGGGTTTCCCTGAACCCACCCCGCCGTTAGAGAAATAAATGGTAAAAACCCTCTTTCAAATGTATGGGTTCAGACAAACCCGCATCGTCGGGCGTGTGTAGTAAAAAGCGGCATCCGGCAAAGGTTAAACAGTATCAATACTTTCCGGACTACAGTATAAGGCGCAATTTTTTTTCTCAACTTTTACAGGCAGGTTTCACAGTATTGTGTTCAGCAATTTAATATTTACACACTCACATTCTACAAAATAAATGTTGGCACACAATTCAAAGGACATGTTTTTCCAACAAAGTGAGTTTGTTACAACTAAAAACAGTAATTTTTTTTATAGTCCTGGTCCTTATTTATATCTAAAAACCAGGCGCAAAGCGGCATACCCTGAAAACGCAAAAAAAGCAATACGGTCATCCTATGCATGCATATAGCTCATATAGCCAAAACCGTTGAAGATAGAAAGACATTTATTGAACAAAAAATATGCCCCACATCATTCTTAACAAGTTTTGTTCTTGTATGTATATCAAAATATTGATTCTCAAATGAATGGTTTGAAAAAATACGACTTCCGGCAGACCTAGACCGTTTTGAAGGAAAAAAACGTCTTTTTTTTTCAAACCATTCCATGGCCATCAATATTTTCATATACATGTAAGACCAAAACGTGTTAAGACTGGTGTTGTGCATCTAGTTTGTTCAATAAATGTCTTTCTATCTTCAATGGTTTTGGCTAGATGAGGTAACAAGAGAAGGATATGGGCATTGGAATTACGTCAACATTTCGAGCATTGTCACAGATGAAACATTTACTGCAGGGTGCTCCTGATTAACAAACCGAGCAAAACTGAAAATTATTGAAGAGAAGACATGTCTGAACAGTTTATAAAGAGACAAGTTTGCAATCATTTGTAAACACCATTATTGTATGGAGGAGTAACTGTTCCCCTACCCCCTAAGAAGGTATTTCTGTCCGTCAACCACGTGAGCGATCGCCACAAATCGAGGCATCACTCGCATTTCAGTTTGGACACACCGGCTGATTGCAAATGCACAGTACGTGTTTCGACACTGAAACGTGACGATTGAGCGTCAAAATAGTTTCTTAAAACAGTCGAAAATGGAGTTAAATGTGACTTCAACACTCAGTGGCGATCGCTAGAGTGGCGATTGTTACTAGACGGACACTAGAAAACCTCAGAAAATGTAATTACTTTGCGATTTTTTTAACTGAAAAACTGTTGCGGTCTTTTTCTGTCGAGCGCGAGCGTCAACGTAAAACAACGTGAGGTCACTTCCTCCCCAAACGGTTAGTTTTTGAATGAAAAGAAAAATGTGGCGATCGTTACATTGTTTAGACGGACTGGATCGCAACTTTGAAACTCGGGTCACCGTGCGTCGATCAAGGGCAAATTGACCTCGGCAACATTATAACTCACTTCAAGGGTGCACAAACTTGTATTTACAGTATACAAAATTAGGTAAACTTGTGTTTTTGTCCTGTGAAATCACAATTAGTTTCGATGCTCTTGATATCGCTATGCGGACGGACAGATCCGAATCCCCATACATTTTTTTTGCGGAGCTAGTATAAGTTAGAATTTGTGTTATGGATATCGATTGTTGTTGAAAAACAATCATTTCAATGTGTTCTGGCACTCTCAACCACCACAGCATTGATACTTGTGCATGTGTGTGTTGGAATTTAGTTCTTTGTTTAGTGATGCTGTGGCAAAAGTAAATTCATCCGTCCGTATTTTGACGATCGCCACCATTCACACGCACATAAATAAACACATTATCAAAAATTTCAACTTTTATTTTCAAAAAAGTATTTAAACAACAACTAGTTTGCATGTTAATACAACAAATACAGCAGATTCTCACAGATATGGATTTAAAAGACTAAGCAAATCTGAGACTATCAAAATGGCCTAATACCATGAAACCTGCCTACAGCTTTATTTTTATTTTTTTTATCAAAGTATTATTTTAACAAATGAAAGTTTAAAGGACCATAACAGGCTGTTTTTGGTGTCAAAAACGCGTTCATTTGCGTTTTGGCGTGACTTAGGTTAACCAGACATATGCATGCCATAGGAAATAGTTTTCTCACCTTCCCTCACAGGGTTTAGTTTATTTGGAATTGTTTTGGGCCATAATCCGACGAATTTCGTGGCTGAAGCGAAGCGTTTTCGCGTTCTGATCTGGCGGCCATTGTGTCCCGAACGTCCGCGAGAGTACGGAAGTGGTGAATTCTGGGTAAACATTCCGATGACGTTACAAACAGTTATCATGGCAGAAGTAACTTTAGCTGCTGAATCTTTCAGTTTTGAGCCTGGGGGTTAAAATCAAGGGTCTGCGCGCCCCGTGATTTGTAATTTTTTTTACAAATCACGTAATGCTCCCGATATTTTCTTGTTATCTCCAAAGTCAAGGCACAAAAACAAAATCCCTTGACTTTTGGGGTAGCGCGACCGTTTTTTCATTACTAGATTTTCCCGTCGCTGGGAAATTCGGGTCACTTCCTCCCAGTGGAAAGCTAGCAGCAACAGAGTCGCGCTACCCCAAAGTCAAGAGATCTATGGGATTTTTTTTCTCTTTTTACATTTAATCAAGTTTTGACTAAATGTTTTAAGATAGAGGGGGAATCTAGACGAGGGTCGTGGTGTATGTGTGTGGGTGTGTGTGTGTGTGTCTGTGCGTGTGTGTGTGTAGAGCGATTCAGACTAAACTACTGGACCGATCTTTATGAAATTTTACATGAGAGTTCCTGGGTATGAAATCCCCAGACGTTTTTTTCATTTTTTCGATAAATGTCTTTTATGACGTCACTAGAGGAATACCCGGCTTCGCCGGGGTGAATCGCAAGACAGAGATAGACAGCGTGGCGGTTCACCACAATCACCTTTGAAGGCGAAGTCCTCTCAAACAGGATTGAGAATTTTAGAGCTTATTTCCAAGCCCTATATTAACTGTTATGGCTTCTCAAAGGCCAGAACGCGCGCATCCACGGCCGCAGCAAAGACGCAGACCGAGCGTCGCTACTTTCGCTTCCGATGCCTGTCTGTGATGTCACAGCCAACGGCTTGCCGCCACGGGGATTTTGAAGTCTCGCGTAGCAGACGAATTTGGCTGCTTTTTGAGCATGCATTTAGTGTAAAATTAGACTGATGCAACACAAAACCTGTGATTTATTGTTCAGTCTTTGCATCTTTAGATGCTTACCTATCATTAAATCAACCCCAACTGCTTTAGCTGACCAAAGAGCCTGTTGGGGTCCTTTAAAATATGTCAAAATATAACTTTTCTGAACATCATCTTTGTTAGGCATAAAGTAAAGAAAGGGAGTGAAGCATGAACATATTATTGATCACTACTTGTAGAATGGGTTACTCCCCTTAGATAGTTTACACCGTCTTTGCTTGTGTCTGCATCCATGCTGTGTGTTTGTGCAAAACACATATAAGAAAATTCAACACAGTAGACTGATCTTTTTAGTTGCAATGTGTTGTTGTTTTTTCTGCAGGAAAGACTGGATGCATTTGGCTTCAAAGCTTGCTTTAAGAACCTTTCTACCAGGTGGACTAAAGGTAATATAAACCACCGTTCTGTCAGTGTATGTGTAGGTCTATTCTCATTTTGATGGACTTTATTTAAAAAGTTCTGTAATAATCCAGGAATTTTTTCTTTTCTTTTGTTGTTGATGTTATTGCTCAAATTGATGCAATCTTGACGTTATTCAGAAACATGGTCATTTTTGAGTCACTTGAGAAAAAGTGACTCTATGTAATCGGTCAGTGTTAGTCTGTCCGGCCGGCCGTCCGGCCGGCCGGCCGTCCGTAGACACCACCTTAACGTTGGACTTTTCTCGGAAACTATCAAAGCGATCGGGCTCATATTTTGTTTAGTCGTGACCTCCAATGACCTCTACACTTTAACGATGGTTTCGTTGACCTTTGACCTTTTTCAAGGTCACAGGTCAGCGTCAAAGGAAAAATTAGACATTTTATATCTTTGACAAAGTTCATCGGATGTGATTGAAACTTTGTAGGATTATTCTTTACATCAAAGTATTTACATCTGTAGCCTTTTACGAACGTTATCAGAAAAACAAGGGAGATAACTAGCCTTTTCTGTTCGGCAACACACAACTTAACGTTGGGCTTTTCTCGGAAACTATAAAAGTGACCGGGCTCAAATTTTATGTGAACGTGACTCATTGTGTTGTGAATAGCAATTTCTTCCTGTCCATCTGATGCCTCATATAATATTCAGAACTGCGAAAGTGACTCGATCGAGCGTTTGCTCTTCTTGTTTCATGCAAACTTAACCGCAAATTATCTTTATTGCAGCCCTTGCAAAGAAAAAGCAGCCCAAGCACAAGAGGGATCTCAAAAAAACTGAGCGAAATGGTACGTCTAAAAAAGGTGAGTGTCTATTTTACATTAAACTATTTGGTGTCTATGTAATGGTATCTGTAATGTGAGGTCCTGAGGGGGACAACTGTGTGTGCATATTTTAACAGTCAGGCATAGCTGCCAACCCTCCCGGATTTTCCGAGAATCTCCTGAATTTTACAACTTCTCCCTGCTCATATTCAAGACTACACGGTCCCCCTGGACCCCCCGGCTCCTGGATTTTAACTTCAGAAGGTTGGCAGGTATGGTCAGGCAATCCAAATTGCGATTTCGCAGATTTCCGCGAAAGCAAAAACAAAACAAAACTGTACATGTGCCTGTAACTAACATGTTTCTTTGTGTAACCCAGGTGAGAGAGACAAAGTAGTGATTTTCTTTACATGCACTATGTATCTTTCACCAGAGGGGGTGAAATTCAGGGTTACAAGGGCCAAATGCTTCAGCTTATGGGGGCGTTGCCCAGACCACTGGACCCACCAGGGTACCTACGCTGCTCCCTGGACCCTCGGCGTTATTTATTTCCTTGAAACTCATTCTTCCTCGAATGGATTTCCTGAACCATGAAGTCAGAATATACAAACTTATCCATTTTTGTTGACTCACATGCGAAGCAAAAGTGAGTCTATGTACTCACCCGAGTCGTCCGTCCGTCCGTCCGTCCGTCCGGAAAACTTTAACGTTGGATATTTTTTGGACACTATTCAGTCTATCAGTACCAAATTTGGCAAGATGGTGTATGATGACAAGGCCCCAAAAAACATACATAGCATCTTGACCTTGCTTCAAGGTCAAGGTCGCAGGGGCCATAAATGTTGCCTAAAAAACAGCTATTTTTCATATTTTTCCCATTTTCTCTGAAGTTTTTGAGATTCAATACCTCACCTATATATGATATATAGGGCAAAGTAAGCCCCATCTTTTGATACCAGTTTGGTTTACCTTGCTTCAAGGTCAAGGTCACAGGAGCTCTTCAAAGTTGGATTGTATACATATTTTGAAGTGACCTTGACCCTGAACTATGGAAGATAACTGTTTCAAACTTAAAAATTATGTGGGGCACATGTTATGCTTTCATCATGAGACACATTCGGTCACATATGATCAAGGTCAAGGTCACTTTGACCCTTATGAAATGTGACCAAAATAAGGTAGTGAACCACTAAAAGTGACCATATCTCATGGTAGAAAGAGCCAATAAGCACCATTGTACTTCCTATGTCTTGAATTAACAGCTTTGTGTTGCATGACCTTGGATGACCTTGACCTTGGGTCAAGGTCACATGTATTTTGGTAGGAAAAATGTGTAAAGCATGTGAGTCGTATGGGCTTTGCCCTTCTTGTTTTGTCTGCATTCCTTGCTGATATTTACTTTGGAAGCTCTCACAGACACTCTGTAATTTGTTATTTTTGAATGTCCACAGAAGCACCTGCTGCAACGAAGGCCAAGCATGCGGCTGTTTCTTCTGACAGTGAGAGCGACAGCGACCTGGATACACCCAATGCCGGTTACTCACCTGATGATGATCTCAGTGCACAGTCCTCAGACAACAACACCGATGGACATGTTCATCACAAGCAGAAAAAGCTTTCAAAGAAGGCCGTCAAGAAGAGAGTGTCTGACTCTTCTCCTACTGACAAGAAAGACCATGGGCACAGTTCCAAGGAGTCGAAGAAGATGGCAAAGTCTGAGAGAGGAGGAACTCATGAAAAAAGAAAAATAGCCCACCGAGATCATGGTGATTTGAAGGTAAAGAACGTGAAGTTCAGGACTCCTGTTACTGCGAAGTTTGAAGAGACTTCAGACTCATGTCATGACGTGAACATCTCATTTGAAAAAGACCCGAAGGACAATGATGAAGAAATTCCTCTGCAAACCTCAAGTGATGAGGATGATGAAGAAATTCCAGTAAAGGGAGATACTACTGTACAAACCACTGATGACATCTCATCCAAAAAAGCAACAAAGAAATTTACAAAGGGAAAAGAGCTAGACAGTGTGAAACACTCAAGTGAAGAAGAAGCTTCAGCTGAGGAAGTCATTTCAGACAAAATGTCGTCTGGCAATGGAGAGATGCAGGTGTCAAATTCTAAAAAGAAACACGCAAAATCTGATGGAGAGAGTGAAATAAAACCAGTGAAGGAAAAGGAGAAGAGCAAAGCCACTAAAGTAAAGAAGGCAGAATCAGTTAAGGAAAACACTGTGCCAACCTCATCTACAGAAACTGGCAAGAAAAAGAAGCTGTTCAAATCTGAAATGGCAAAGCAGAGAGATGCTGCTGTGAAACTTCAAGCAGAACAAAAGGAAGACTCAAATGAATCTTCAGCGTCTGATGTTGCAGAAGTGGAGACAAAGGTAAAGACCTCCAAGAAAAGAAAAGCTGTTGATGATCCCAAAGGAGAAAAGGGCCAAACTGGAAAGAAGAAGATTAAACTGATCAAAGACAACCAGAATACAAAGGAAAAGTCTGCCCCTAAAAAGACAAAGAGGGAAGGTAATTCATCTGAACAGACTCCAAAATCCAAATCTCAGAAATTTGTTGCCCCAGTTAGACCACAGAAAGAAACGTCAGTCCCCAAACAGAAGACAGTTGCTTCAGAAAATGAGTCTCTCAAAGCAATAGACAAAGCAGCTGATTTGGTTGCAGACAAAGAGAATGAAATAGCTAAATATTCCCCCAAAGCCACAGAAAACGAGCAGCCGTCTAAAGCAAAGAAACCAAAGGGAGCGTTCTCAGACCAAACATCCACAAAACTTGCCATTGAAGAGCAAGCGAAGAAATCACTCCTGGAACCAGATTCTGACGATAACGTATCACCCATGCTGAGCTCGAAGAACAAGGACCAGTTCGTTCCTTCCATCACCTCAGACGACGAAGAAGAAACCCTAGACCAGGAAATGGTACTGGATGATGGTGACCTCAAACCAAAAGCTGTGAAGGAAAAAGTGAAAGACGTCAAAGGTTTCGCAGAGAGTGACAGCGACTGTTTGGACATTGAAGAAGATTTGCCGATTCCGAGTCTACAGCAAGTTCTGAGTGTGGAAGGCAAAGGCTTCAGCGATCAGGAAGGTTTCGACTCGGACCCGCTTGAGATGGCTGAAACCTAAGTCTCATTATATAGTTAAATTCAAAACATAAACGAGTACTCACCTGAGTCGAAGTTTGTGTAGAATTCCACGATGTAGTTTACAGGAACGGAGGGATATGTGAGATGCGCACACCGCCGGAAACACGCCATTTTTCACAGCTCAGGTCATCTGATATAACCATATCAGATGATCTGACTTATCTTTAAGCAACCAAAAATGTTTTAGTTGCATTTACATTTGATAAATTATCTTATTTCCTTTAATGGGGAGGGTGAAACTGAAGGGCGGGCACATATCCCTCCGTTCCTGTAAACTACATCGTGGAATTCTACACAAACTTCGACTCAGGTGAGTACTCGTTTATGTTTTGAATTCCACTTCTCGTAGTTTACCGAAACTACGTGATTTGTGAGATTTTAAAGTTGGTTGATTAAAGATTATAATTCAAACAAAGGAATAATCGAAGTCACACTAAAGTTAAATATCAAACATTTATTCTCAAAGGACAACATGAGAATAGTGAACATCTGTCTTGGCTTTTGCACCAAACATACATTGTTTGAAAACAACCATGTATTACAAAAATAAGTGATGCATTTATTTTCCATTCATAATGGGAATTGCAATTTCTTCATAACCAAAGAAACAATAAACACTGCAACACATTTGAAAACAATGGATCAATTGTCCACAAAACCATTTGCATTTTCTTTTACATGGAGACAGGGAGATAATTGTCTCTAGATCTCCATTTGTTAGCTCCCTTGTCTTGAATTTTAACCTTTCCCAATGCAAATTATCAGAATGTAATCAAACTTAGATTACTGAGCTGGAAGTTTTTTATTTTCCAACTTTCGCATAATAGTTTAAGATAGTGTTTGATTTATCTTTACTTTCCAGTGGTTTGTTATAGAACTTTTTGAAAGTGGATACATTTGACCAGCCTGCCACTTTCAAAATATCTTCAACAGCAACACCCGACTTGAACATTGCTGAAGATGATGCGCCCCGAAAGCTGTGGGGTGCAAAATTTGTAATTCCTGCGCGTATGAGGACAGTTTTTAGCCACCTAGCTATGGTGTCTTTCGCCGCTGGCTCATGTGGCTGTTGGTAACACAAAAGTAACTGGTCAGTCTCATCACTCTCACATCTGAATTCTACAGTACTATTAATGTACTGTCGAAGACAAGTCACCACACACAAAGTTTTGTCTTCTGTATAAAACGGTAACTGCAAAGGTTTTGGATGAAAGCCAGGTCTAGACTGCTTCAACTTTTCAGTTATGTAAATTGTACATCCATCATCATGAAAACAAATATTTCTCAACCTGATCAAATGAATTGTCTGCACTCTGTGGGCAGTAATTAACAACAACAAGGAACACAATTTTAAAGTCAAATCCTTCAATGAAAGTTCAGAATTTTCTCCCATGTTTCTGAAAAACTGCAAAACTTTGTCTACATCCCAAGTTTCATTGTATCTTGGTTGTGGTGTACGCAGTTCAAAGATTCCCTTTAGAAATCGAATTACTAAAGGGTGACATCCTACTGTTTTATTGTCTGGTAGAATAACCACTGCAGATAGTGCACTCCTTGCAGTGTTTATAGCACTGTATCCTAAGCCATCTTCATACAGCTTAGTCAAGAACTGTAACACCTCATCTATAGTCGGACGAAGGGGATCACACTGGCACTGCACACAAAACTTGCTCCATCTGCTGAGGTAGGAGGCATACTGCTGTCTGGTTGAAGGTCGCCACGATGCCCAGATAACTTGGAAAGTCTCACCTTGAACTCCTCTTGCTTCAAGGGATTTCCTGATAAGCAACAAGCCAGAAGTTGCAGAGTCCTGTGGAGCGGATGCACATCTTGCGTATGTGGTAGATGAATGGTAAGCTTTCCCTTTGGAAGAAGAACAGGCTCTTGTGTCAGCATTTTCAACATCTGGGGGTACCATACTGCCGTAGGCCACTTTGGAACGATCAAGATTCCTTCCGCTCTGTCGCGCTGCCATTTGTTGAGCACTTTCTGCAGCAAGCTGAAAGGCGGAAAGGCATATATTAACCATTTTGACCAATCTTGGGTAAAGGCATCAATGGCCAAGGCTTCTGGGTCTGGTATCCAGGACACGAATGGTTTCATCTGAAAATTTAATCGTGATGCAAATAGATCGATGTCTGGCTTCAGCAGACGATCTTTTAATTTGCAGAAAATATCATGATTCAATTTCCACTCAGTACGATCATTGAATTGTCTTGACAAAACGTCAGCTTCTGTATTCAGTATTCCTGGGATATGTGAAATTGATATCCAAATACCATTTTCCTTGCACCACATCCAAATTTGTTTTGCAACGTTATTGCAATCTGGAGAACGCGATCCTCCCATATTGGATATATAGGAGACTGCACATGTGTTGTCTGTCAAGACTTTTACATGTTTTCCTGTGATCATTTCTTTGAAACTTTTCAAAGCGTACAAAATTGCCATCATTTCTAGAACATTGATGTGCAAATTCATTTCTGTTTCGGACCATCGCCCTCCAGTCTTAATTTGACCACAAACAGCTCCCCAACCACCTGAACTTGCAGCATCCGTCTGGATTTCAACTTCAGGATTAGTTTTTTCAATGGGGAAAAAAGAGGAATCTAAATTTTCAATCCACCAGTCTAGTTCTTCTGTTGTCTTATCTGTCAAGCTTGTCAGCGATTCAAAATTTCCTGCAGAAAATTTTAACGATGTGGATTTCAGTCTGTCTAAACTCCTATAAAACAGTGGGCCCCACTGAACAGCTGGAAAAGTTGCTACCAACTGGCCTATAACTTGTGCCAGTTCTCTTATGGTCACCCTCTTCTTTCTTTTGAGTTCTGAACATGCGAGCACAACTTTTTGCTTTCTTTCCAGGGGTAAAGTAACTGTCATATCTTCAGAGTTTAAAAGAAACCCCAAGTACCTCAGTTTCTTGCAGGGTTTGAGGACTGATTTCTCTGTGTGGATAATAAATCCCAGTGAATCGAGTAATTTCACTGTCTTTGACACATTCTCTGCACACTCTTCAAAAGAATTACCTTGCAGATAACTATCATCAATAAAGGAAGTGGATAAATATCCCTGTGATCTGAGTGTGGCATAGACTGGTTTCATTAACTTTGTGAAATAACGAGGGCAGTTACTTAGTCCATTTGGGAAGCAGGTATACTGATAAAGTTTGTTTCTCCACATGAATTTGAGGTATTTCCTGCATTCTGCTTTTATTGGTACAGAGTAGTATGCATGTCTGAGATCCACTGAAGCCATGTAGCAGCCTCTTATCATCATTTGAGTTGCTGACGTAAGATTGTCCATCTTAAAGTGCTCATATTGTACTGAATCATTAAACTTTTTTAGATTCAAAATGAGACGGTAGGAGCCATCAGGTTTTGGGACCATGAAAACAGGGGAGATAATTTCATCTTCCTGATGCACCGATTTTTCAATAACTCCCAAGGATAACAGTTTTTCAATTTCCGAATCCATTTTTGTCCATAGATTTCCTTGTACTTGATTTTTCAAGTAAGAAAGATTTTCAGAATTTAAGTCAGAAAACTCATCTATTGGAATATCAGCACCGCACACCATGTCAAGAATAAATGGGTCTGATGTTATTTCTTCCCATTTTTGAACAAACTTTTTTAGTCTACCTGCTTCAAAAGGGCGGTTAGGTATTGTATCTTTACTTACAGATTTTGGCAGAGAAGGTAGTGGAGCTACTGCTGGCCTTGTTGCCACTCGGTTCGTCCGCTGCCGCGGTAGTTCATTCTGCCCCGTGCACGGTAAGGTCCTCTCCCTCTCATTCTGCCTCTTGGTGTCCAGGTTCTTCCTGCACCTCTTGGCCTCCAATTCCAATCGTTTTTTGCAAAGGGATTGTTTTGTGGAAAAAACTTTTGACCTTTTACTCCACTTGACTGACTGAGACCCAGGCCCATTCTAGCTGTTGTATCAATGTTTGCACATGCAGCTTTCAGGTCATTGCCAAACAACATATCTGTGATTGGAACTTCAGCTGAACCAAGTTTTTTGTACTTTTTGTTCAGTTGAGCATTTGAAATTTTCCCCCTTCTGTCAATTGACAGATCATGGTTTGTTTTCTGTACAAGTGCAATAGAATCTGCTACACCTTTCATGAGTCCCCGAATTTCGGGTGATTCACTTTTCAGTATGGTTTTCCATATGTTTGTGAGTGCATAGGTCGCTGTACACAGCGCTTTCTGATACTGCTGTAGTTTCAAATCTGCACCTCTTGTTGCACGGTCAAGTATTGACCATATCTCCGGATTGACCTTTGGAACAACAACCTTCAAGTTTTTAGGTCTGGCATACTTGTTCATTTTTTCTTTCATTTTTTCTTCTGAAATTTGACCTTTTGCCATGGTCTCATCAACCAGCTTCGCGATACCTTCCGGTATTTCTGGTGCAAGCTTTTCAGCATTGTCGAACTCTTGTTCTATTTCTGCCATTTCAGTGTCAGAATTACTAGTGCCACAAGTTTGACCACAAGTTTCACCTTCGTTCACTCTGATCATCGATTCTATTTGATCATCATAATCTTCGAACGAATCAGATTCGTCTCCAGATTCTTGTGACTCTGCTTTTCGCTTTTGTCTTTGTGTCAACTTCGAACCATGATCATCAGGCGATTCGCCTTCGGTCTGGCCTTGGCCCTGACCTAGCAGCGCTAGGATACGTTCGTTTTGTTTTTTCATGTTATTCCAATCGCTGATTGGAATGGTCACTGCCTCTAACCGAGGTTTTTTCTTATTCTTTTTCTTCCCTTCTTTTTCGTTTGACACATGTTTGTCCTTTTGACTTGAACAAGGCAAGTCTAACAATTGATCCACTTCATCCGCGTGGATTTGGATTTCAGGCACTGATTCAGTGCTGTCCATTGTTCGAACAAATTCTAAGCATTTGCGACAACAAATAAGGAAAATACACTTACCGCAGGTCAAAACAAATGGTTAACCGAAGGAATAAATCAGTCAAGTTAGGAAAAAAGGATCCTAAAAGGAAGGATTAACCTGATAAAGTAAGACCGGATTTTGGAGAAGCTGCTATGGCGGCCGGAAGTCGTACGGGAATGGCGTGTTTCCGGCGGTGTGCGCATCTCACAAATCACGTAGTTTCGGTAAACTACGAGAAGTGGAATCTAACGATTTCGCTTAATGTTACATTTCTAAAGTGAAAACTTAAGAAATATAATACGAGTTGATGAGGAGGGATACTTGGTTTGTTTGAGAGAAAAGCTGTCTTCTAAGATTTTCCTAAAGTTTGAAATTGACGCCACCCATCATGATACCCAGCCAATCCCCCCCCCCCCCCTCCCCTCCTGCTTTCACCCCAGCACCGCCTCACCTGCCCCTGGAATTGTGCTTGACAACAGTTTTTTTCAGCACAGGTTTCCAGTGACCCTTCACAGGGATATTGTCTGTTATGCCAGATTCCTTGCAGAGGGCTCTCTTCTTATCCACTGTTCATGTGGTTGATAAATTATATTGTGTCCAAATCAGTTGTCACCTTCCATAAAACTGTACACCCGCACTTTTCCCTTTATACTGTTCTTGTTGATTGAGATTTTAGTACCAACATGGGTGCAACTCTGCCGGCTACACGCCGGCAGCCGGTTTTTGGTTTCATCGGCTGCCGATGTTTTTGTTCCAGGAGAGGGTTTTTTTGGCATTTTAAATACTAAAAAAGCTGGACCCCAACTTTTGCCGGTTTTTGGAATTTTCCAGGTTGCACCCATGTACCAAACATATTGGTGTCCGAACCACCCCCCGTGTATACTACATTGGGTGTGCACGTTAAAGATCCCACGATTGACAAAAGGGTCTTTCCTGGCAAAATTGCTTAGGCACAGTTAATAATTGTCTACCATACCCGTGTGACTTGGAATAAGGCCGTGAAAGGTAAATATGCGCCGACATGGCTGCAATCTACTGGCCGTATAAAATTTCATCTCACACGGCATCACTGCAGAGCGCCTAGAACTGTACCCACGGAATATGCGCGATATAAGCCTCATTGATTGATTGATTGATTGATGTACCAAACATATTGGTGCAGGGGTGAGAATATGTTGTTTTTCTGAAGTTAGTTTCGTCCTTATTCACGGGTTGATTTGAAAGCAGACGTGTCATTTTGGGTTATACCAGGTGTGATTCTGTTGTAACTTATTCAGTGCTATGTTGTTCGAGAGGTTGATTCTACACGCTCAAAGAATCTCCATTCATGTTGTTTCTGGCAAGGTTTGATGTTATTTATTCAGTGCTATGTTGTGTGAGAGGTTGATTCTACACGCTCAAAGAATCTCCATTTATATTGTTTCTGTTTGGTGTTATTTATTCGGTGCTATCTTGTCTCAGAGGTTGATTTTACACGCTCAAAGAATCTCCATTCATATTGTTTCTGATTAGGTTTGACGTTATTTATTCGGTGCTATGTTGTCCAATAGGCTGATTCTGCAATCCTCATTCATATTGTCTCTGGGAAGTGTTGATGTTATGCCGGTTGAAATGTTAATTTTACACTTTTAAACAAAGCCTCTTCATTATTGTTTCTGGCTTCAGCTCTTAGATTGTTTGTAGTCAGAGTTTACAGGGGATTTGTTATTTGATCTCTTAATTTTCTATTTGACCTTTTTTATGTCTTGGAAGGATTTTGCTAAACTTTTCATATCTGACCTCGGAGCTGTTCAGGGACTCCCAAATGGAATTGATGTTCGTGTAATGAACTGTCTAGAGACAGTATTGAATACAAATTTCAAAATGTTATTTATTCACAATGTATTTATTTTTGTTATGCAGTTAATTGATGTTACGGTTTACCTCCTGTTAATCTTCAGATGGTGCTTTATTGTTGTTATGTTTGTGTATTGAAGTACAAGTGCGCATGCAGGTGCATATGCAAAACACGAACACACACACAATCTTCAATGGCAATGTTCAAGGTCATTCAGAAGTTGTGTTGTGTCAAGGAACACTCAGATTTTCTTTCCATGATTTGCCGGTATATCGCCTTTTTAAAACGTTTATGATAATTCTGATTGGCTTGCAAACGTGAACAGTACATACACTATACAACACGAGAGAGAAAAAGGGGTTGCTTCTGTGTTGAAGGTCACGCAGAAATATACACTGTATGAAATGAAATGGCTTTGTTTTTCGTGAAACAAAATTGTCATGAATCTCGTCATGTTTTGATTGGTTATGGTAAGTTATATCTGTTAGTTTTTTGTTTCGGTTGTTGAACGGGTTTTTACTTTTTCCTGTCGTTGTTACAGGTTTTACGTTAATGCAATGATCATTCTTATGGGATATTTATTAAAATGCCGTTTGGAATAAATTGTTAAAAGTTTTTGTCAACTCGTCTGCCTTTTCTGAGTGTGTGTGTGTGTGTGTGTGTGTGTGTGTGGGGGGGGTTATGACAATGAGAGTAAAGTACATCTATGTCCTAAGTCTGTGCATTTGATTATAATGAATAATATACCGGTATAAACAAGTAAAGTGATAAATTATACTAAAGTGATATAGCACGTTACATGGGTTGTTAGCCTTTCATGGCTGCTTATGAAACATCCTGGAATTCATGTCAAGGAACAGAAAGAACACTGAGAACACACCATTGCTGTTGCCTTTATTGCATAACTTTAAAAACCACACAACAAGAACACCGAGCATTAACGGCTAATATATCAAACAAGCTGTCACGAAAGCTTATGCATAAACGTGTATTGATATGAAGTGAAAAACAGATTTACTCAGTGCCAGAAACAGATACACATTACATAATTCACATTGAATACCAATCAGTCATTACTACAGAAAGCAACATGAAAATAGATTAATCAATACTTTCTTGAAAAGTCTACTATTTTGCGTAAAAGTGCACTTCAAAAACATGATACAAAATGTATATGTTCATTATCCGTCCTCGAACTTCGCCTTCTGTGTAATATTTCATCCATATGCGACTCTCTCTCTCTCTCTCTCTCTCTCTCTCTCTCTCTCTCTCTCTCTCTCTCTCTCTCTCTCTCTCTCACACACACACACACACACACACACACTCACTGTGACACACACAAATACACTGGCATACACACATTTCAGTACATATTGCTGAATGTATAACATGGTGTAAAATGACCGACATGCATGCATATTTAAATATAATTCAGTTGTGAAAATCTAGATAATCGTGCTCATACAGTAAGACTTGAGAAGTGTCGGCTGGTTTATGTTGTCTTTCCTTTCAACATCAAGTTCAAATCAAGCTCTCTTTTTTTAAACTGATAAGTAGCCTACACACTTCCTACATCTGATTTCAGGCAACAAGTGCATTTGTTACTTTAAGTAACAGCGTATATTTTGTTCGACAAGCCGAGGCGTACATAACGGGCTCTGGCAACAGGACTTTCCTCTGGGTTTGTTATGACATTGCACACTTTGCATCTCGCCCTTTGTATGACTGATCTTCAAAGATAGAAGTCCAAGTTACAATCAGCGACATCTTACCGGGCTGCCAAAGTGCTTGAACAAATTTTCCGGAACAGTGGGCATATATCTAAATTCAACCGCAGTTGCTGATCAAAGACATACAGGGTGACCCAACTTGTGAGCTTAAATCGGGTTAGTTTGGCAACCGCTCAATTTCAAACATCGTACTTTTGAGTCGATCCCCGGCAACTTGTTTTGGCAACTTGTTTTGAAATTGCACAACAGTCAGACCATTTGATCTATACGATTGTCACTTTGTGGATGGGTCATGCATAGGCTGAAGTTTATGTCCCCCAAATATAAAGTAATTTAGTCAACAGATGTTGAAGTTATTAACATTTTTGTGGGTTGCATTTTTTGGGGTCACCCTGTACGATACTGTTACTTGCACAACCTGGTGGTGACCTTACAAGTCATCTTCCACTACTGATATTGAAAAGTCGCCGAGAAAAACTTCATTCTCAAAACACTTTGTCATTTCCTCGGGAGGCACACATATAAGTAGGGACAGAGTTGTAAGTGACGCTATACATCCTCATGACATCTTCTCTGTCTTTGCTTCGCTTTTCACGCCAGAGATTTCATTTTAGATGAGAGGTTCAAGAGTTGACGTCTTGGTTTGTCCAATCTTCTATTCTTCTTCTTCTTCTTCTTCTTCTTCTTCTTCTTCTTCTTCTTCTTCTTCGTTCATGGGCTGAAACTCACACGCTTTCTCATGTTTTTGCACGAGTGGGTTTTTACGTGTATGACCAATTTGTATACCGCCATTCAGGCAGCCATACGCCGCTTTCGGGGGAGGCATGCTGGGTATTTTTATGTTTCTATAACCCACCGAACTCTGACATGGATTAAATGATCTTTTCCGTGCGCACTTGAACTTGTGCTTGCGTGTACACACGAAGGGAGATAAGGCACTAGCAGTTGACCTGGGAAATCGGGAAAATCTCCACCCTTAACCCACCAAGCGGCCGCGGTCGGGATTTGAACTGACGACCTTCCGATTAGGAAGCCGATGTCTTATCCAGTAGGCCACTGTGCCCGTCATTGGTTTGTTCCACAGGAGCTTGTATCAAATCGCCGGTCGATCATTATTTACAGTCCACTAGTATGTCGTAGTAGTGGACTGTAAATAATGATCGACCGGCGATTTGATACAAGCTCCTGTGGTTTGTTCAATTGATGTTGTTTCTCCTAAAGTGCCACCGATTCGGTCCGCTCAACACACTTGCACAGTCGGCTCAACGGGCGAGGAAGCTCTAGAAGACTGCTGACTGCAGGCACTGTCTTGCTGTTTATCCCTCAGTCTCCGAGCCTGCGACAGTTTCGCCAACAGATCTCTGGACATCACTTGCGCGGCGGCTGCTGAATTCGGTATCCCGGATGTTGTCTGTAGCTCATGCTCTGCCGCCGAGCCGATCTTCTTGGGTGGCTGGAGTTTCAGGTCCACTGCAACATTGAATGAGGGCTACCCGGTTATTACAGATTAACAGGGTGTGCTCGGGTGGATTGCAGGGTGCTGGGTTTGAGTGGATAATGACACGCTGCTAGGCAAAACACCAGTTATGTTAACCCCCGGGAGGGACAACATACGAAAGAAATGAGGGGACAGTAATTGTTATAGAAGGCATGATTCCTGCTGCTGCACAGACGCTTGATAGAAGAGTAACTGTCAAAGGAATTTTAATTGATCTGCTTCTTCTTCCTCTTCTTCTTCTTCTTCTTCTTCTTCTTCTACTTCGTTCATGGGCTGAAACTCCTGCGGTCACTTATGATTTTTCACAAGTGGATTTTAACGCGTATGACCGTTTTTACCACGACATTTAGGCAGCACACGCCGATTATCGGGGTTTTTAATTGATCAACTTGAAGACGTTTCTGTGGCCGGAAAGGTGACGAGCGCTGATGTGCAAAAAAAAAAGTTACCAACCGGTTGTGAGCCAGTCGCGGGGTCGGATTGGTTGAAATTGAGGTTTGTTTGTGATCTCAAACAATCCAACCCCACGTCTGGTTCCCAAATGGTCTTGAATTTCCCATTTCAGGCTGCGAAACCATCATAACATTTCATTGGCTGATCTTTCAGATATGGCCAAAGACACGTTTCGTATCATTTGGAATAAGATACAGGCTAAAACAGCCTAGTTTAAACAAAACTTTATTCAATTTTTATCGTGACATAGTTATACAATATCTGTCATATTATGGTATTCTAACTCAAGCATAGTGCTTATTTTAAGCAATCCCTAAAACAGCCCATTCTGGCATCCCTGAATGTCTTCAACTTGAGTTCGATCCAACACTCAATTATCTGTCTGACTTTTTCCAGCCGAATAGTTCCGTTAATAGGGAGATTAAGTGTACAGTGTCAGTGGTAGTGCTAGTGGTTAACTTAAGGAAAATCTATGTATCATTACGCGTTCCGCTTACGGTAACGAAACCGACAACGACGTCTCGGCGAGTGCGTTTAGTTTCTCTTTCGTTAACGTAATGGTAGGGAAGACAACTGATGCATAATTCTAAAGAGTACCGTCCCATGTCTTGACTCTTCATTTGGAAAAAGAAGAAAAGTCTTACCCATAGCAGACGACGTAGCAGACGACGCAGCAGACGACACAAAGAAAACCAACAACCACAGAACCGGTAAGTGCAATGTTGTTTGTATTGATACATCGTAATGTTTCTTATATATATATTTGATATATTTGAACCAAACAAGTGTTGAATAGGGGTATGCAGCACGTTCAATCTCTACAGAATCTTCACAAAGTTGAATGCGCTAGAAGAAAAGGAAGTGTTTACGTGCCGGCATCTCTTTTTCGACTGAGAATGAAATGCTTGTAGTTAATGTAGTACACGAGCAAGTACAGTCAAACATTTAATATCACTTGTTCAATAATGTAGCCTACCTGATCAAAACATTCACGTGCTGCGAATACTTGATGAATTTCGTTTCATTTACAGTGGAACCCTTAGTTTAAGACGTCTTAAAACTCAGAGAATTTGTTTCTTTCTCAGAAGGGTGTGAGTCTACGAATGGAGGGTAAGCTTATTGATGTTATGAACAAAAAAAAGAAAAAATTCAAGCCTTATAAGAGGGAGGGGGGAGTCTTAAATGGAGGGGTCTTAAAAGGGGGTTCCACTGTACTAGCTGGATTGTATCTATAGTTGATATTTTTGTTTTTACATAGCAACATGGCAAAACGATTTGTTTACACAAACGACCTCGACCTCGACCTGCTGGACCAAGTGGTCCTCATTAATCCCTGGACCAGCAGCTGGGAAAAAGTGGCCAAAGCTGTCAGGGTCGCCCAACCCCGCTTTGAGGCTGTGACCACCAAGGGAATGAATGACAGGTGTCATCTCCTTATGACGAAAAGGAAGAGGGATACTGCCGAGGAACTGAAAGCGTATGTTGCCAATCGATTACTCGTATAGAAATATAATAATGCCTATTGGTTTTGTAATTATTGTTATTATATTTTGTATCTGTATTACATGTATAAATACTTTAAGTACATCCAACAATAATACATGTATGTACCAGTAAATTTATTTGTGAAATAAGTTATTGATGTTATTTCAGATCTGGAATTGAAGGCGAGGCCGAAACAGGCCTAACAATAGCGCTGGACGAAGCGCTGTTGTTGCGGGAGGAGGCAGAGAGGGAGAACACGGAGAAAAAGAAATCAAAGGTACATTGTATGATTGCATTTGTGCTGAGAAGTGTGATACAGGCATCATAGGTTGTAGGCACACAAAAACAAAGTTTCCTATTTTTCTTGGCATGGTTACCATTATCAAAGATTATTTTAGGTGTGAACAAACAACTTCACCTCACCCCCAACCAACATTTTTTGCCTTAGCTTGCTATTTAGCGTTTAATTTTATTTTTTATATTGGAATCTTGGGTCTGGCTGATCCAGTCATTATGTTCTGGAAGACAACGCAGTTTGTTTGTTTTTAAATTATAGAGGGTATTACTGACATAAGGTACTGGATCTGTTTGAACCACAGCATACTAATTGCGAAGGCCTTCACCCCCCCCCCCCCCCCCTAATTCCTTAATGTGAAGGTGACATTGAGTCATAAGGGCATTACCATTATTGTCATGTCAGTGTTACATAACATGTGTTTTTTTTTATTGATGAAAACTATTCTGTCAAACAGGCGGCCGATTCTATTGAGAAGGCCAAGCTAATACGGGATGCAGCCCTGGGCAATCTGCAAAAGGCCCAGCCTTCCGGCAGTGGTGAAGGCAAGTCTCTCATTGACATAGTCTCTGCATATCCAGGCCAAAACTAAAGATAGTTGCAGCAGAGTTCCCACAACAAACAAGCATAAATGAAACATAGAATTAATGGTTGGACATATTTGTACTCCCAACTGTAATCAATAACTTTTTTTTTTAGGTTTCCTGGTCAGCCCAGGCCCCAGTCTACTACTAAATTTGTTAGCTTTGACATTCGTAGGCGTGGCCCCTTCAGCTGAATTGATTATCACATTTGTTATGCATGTGACATTATTTATTTTAAATTGCAGATGAAGTACCGACGATGAGGAGAAAGAGAAGAGGAGGGGTGCTGGAGGAGTACCAAGCCTTTCGGCGACAAGCGGACGAGGACAGAGAAAGAAGGAGGAGCGAGAGCGAGAGGGAGGAGAGAGAGTTCAGGAGGAGGGAAGCCGAAGAGGAGAGAGAGTTGAGGAGGGAGGAGCTGGATCTCCGCAGGCAAGAACTCGCTTTGCAGGCAAAGCGAGATGCCGCTTTCTTTGAGTTACTTTTACAAAAAAAATGATTACCATAAATCTTTCTTTGGGTGGGTGGGGAGGGGTGTCGTGATCAGTTTTATTTCACAAAATAAATTTTCAGCGTTTTCTTTTGTATAATTTTTATATTTAGTCAAGTTTTGACTAAATATTTTAACATCGAGGGGGAATCGAAACGAGGGTCGTGGTGTATGTGCGTGTGTGTGTGTGTGTGTGTGTCTGTGTGTGTGTGTGTGTGTGTAGAGCGATTCAGACTAAACTACTGGACCGATCTTTATGAAATTTGACATGAGAGTTCCTGGGTATGAAATCCCCGAACGTTTTTTTCATTTTTTTGATAAATGTCTTTGATGACGTCATATCCGGCTTTTCGTGAAAGTTGAGGCGGCACTGTCACGCCCTCATTTTTCAACCAAATTGGTTGAAATTTTGGTCAAGTAATCTTCGACGAAGCCCGGACTTCGGTATTGCATTTCAGCTTGGTGGCTTAAAAATTAATTAATGACTTTGGTCATTAAAAATCTGAAAATTGTAAAAAAAAAATAAAAATTTATAAAACGATACAAATTTACGTTTATCTTATTCTCCATCATTTGCTGATTCCAAAAACATATAAATATGTTATATTCGGATTAAAAACAAGCTCTGAAAATTAAATATATAAAAATTATTATCAAAATTAAATTGTCCAAATCAATTTAAAAACACTTTCATCTTATTCCTTGTCGGTTCTTGATTCCAAAAACATATAGATATGATATGTTTGGATTAAAAACACGCTCAGAAAGTTAAAACAAAGAGAGGTATAGAAAAGCGTGCTATCCTTCTTAGCGCAACTACTACCCCGCTCTTCTTGTCAATTTCACTGCCTTTGCCATGAGCGGTGGACTGACGATGCTACGAGTATACGGTCTTGCTGAAAAATGGCATTGCGTTCAGTTTCATTCTGTGAGTTCGACAGCTACTTGACTAAATATTGTATTTTCGCCTTACGCGACTTGTTAATTCTGTATTGGTGGAATGTGGCGATTTTAACTTTTTTTTGTTTTTTTTGTTACTCTGTTGTGTGTTATATTTTTATTCAGTAAAAATGTTGATTGCTAAGTTCACTTTTGTTTTCAAACCTTGTTCAAATTTTGTGTGTGAGTTTGTGTGATTAGAGATGAATTATTCAAAAAACGCAATGAAAACAAGGTTGGCATTAACCTCCTACATTCGGTAATATTAGGCATGTATGAAGTCTAAAGTTCCGCAACATCTACACTTTCATATATTTTAATTAAGCACAAGGTCACACGGAAAACCCATTCTTTTTTATGCCAATGGTGACAAGACAACAAGCGACCCTAAACTACCTGTTAGCCGGCCGCACTGCTTGACCTCAGTACCAGAGCGACCGCAAGCAAAGCCTGACTTGATAATTATGGTGATCTTTGATTACTTTTCCTTCACTTATCCAAACATTATTCTCTTCCTGAATTTTTATAAGCCAGACTCCATGGCAAACACCTAGCAATGACCAGGATCAGAAATACATCTCACTTTCTAAGCCAAGTCTGAGTAGTCTGTTATTCTTCTTTCTTGATTGATTGCCTCCCTTTTACCATAAAATTCTGATTTCCAAATCTGAGATGCATGCATCAGTTTTTGTGTGCAATAAATTTAGTTTCTGTACATTTATCATTAATCATAATTATTCCAATACATTGACTTGCACTAAAGCTAAGTTAGAGAGAGAATTTACTGACAACAATTAAATCAGATCTAGAGTGAGTTGTTTCAACATAAAAACAAGCATTATAATTGTACAATCACATAGACATGTATACACACTTTGGACTGAACTCTCACTCTGTAATACAATTTCAAACGTTGAATTTAATTACTATTTCTTCAAGCTTTGCCATGCAAAGGGCAATATTTTAACAAGTCTCAAATGTATGTTCTGTTACTCAAAATAATCCCTTTAACTTCAAGTACTATTAATTATAATTATTTATAACACCTTATACACATATATATGTAGATAACCAATTCTAACTTCATATGACTATAATTTGATTTTCAATTTGTTTCACTTTTAAAGTCAAAAATTCATTCAGCAAATAGTACAGACTCATTTCAATTCATGGACAGATCCAGTTAATAATATGTGGTTATTTAGGAAAGTAATGGCACTAGAAATAAAATAATTAATGAAGATGTAAGGTCTAGCTCCAGGTGTGTTCAGCTACATTTGGTGGGCGTGACCCCCCCCCCCCCCCCCCCCCCCCCCAAGTTTGATTTGGGTAGCCCCAACCAATCCTTTTTTTCCTTCGACCCAAACACTTGACTGACTATTAGGGTTTAACGTCCTCTTAGACCAACTGGTCTATATTGGGACAGGTATTGGTAATACGCTGAAGATATGGTGTGATACTTTTGATTCGAACAAGCCCGCTGTGGCTGTCTTCTTCGACACACCAGCATTGGGTTTGTCTCGTCAAAGTATCGAAATACAATCATGATAATCAGAGACAAGAGATGATGCATTCGTGTCTTCGTGTTTTACAAGCCCTGAGACTTTCGCTGTGAACGTGGGATCTTTTTTGTGCGCATGTGTGCACACGGGGGTGTTCGGACACCGAAGAGAGTCTGCACAAAGTTGACTCCGAGAAATAAATCTCTCGTCGAACGTGAGGATCGAACCAAACCAAACACTTTTTAACCCCCTACCCCTTATAGAGGATGAGTGAGTGGCCAGCAGCAAATAAAGATGTACATTCCAACAGATCACTGAAAGTGACGCAAGGCTGCCTAAATGGCAGGTAAAAATAGTTATACACGTTAAAAATACACTCAAGCAAAATATGTGAGTGTACGTGGGAGTTTCAGCCCATGAATGTAGAAGAAGAAGATTGGATCTTTTGTAAGGACGGGTCCTGAGGCAAATCCACACAGCCCAAATATTTGACAGTTCAGTGTCTTTGAAAAAGTTATGGTTGAAGAACAAGATTTTCAGTGAAGAGTGGAGAGTCCCATGTGACTGCCTGACTGGTGATGATGGTTGTTTAGTGGCCGCTTGGTACCGAGGTATGGGCAGACAAGAAGACCCTCTGCCTCTGCCTGCAAACTACAAATACAAATTACAACACAGCAGTACCCATGTCAGAGATCCATGTGCACACCCACTAATGCATAATGAAGAATAGCATGTACTAAAGTAATTTCAAGAACGCGTCCATAAGCAATCTGCTTGTTAACGTTCTTAATGTTGTTATTGTTTGAAACGTGTGTATGAGAATTTGAATAAACACGCTTAAACCAAAGTAATTTGCGAAAGCAAGTACAGCTGTACAGGCTGATGAAGCAAAGTAGCACCAGCAGTTACTTCAAGAAAGTCACTGTCCTGCAAGATATGTCAAAAGCCGGTATATATCACACAAACAAATTATGTTCAATGTCAGTATGAGTGACCATCAGATATGTATTTATACACAAGTGACAAGAGCATACAATTTTACAAATGATCAATAAATGGAGGTCAGCTGGGTTCTTACCTGGCTTTATTTTTTACACAGGTTCACTTAATAATAGACATATGCTTGTTTGGAATCAGTAGCGAAATAAGAAACAGGCCGCAGCCAGTATGAAACGTTTAAAGCGCGCCCCAGTTGGGTGCTTCTTTTTTTGTGTGTCAATTTTACAGACGACAGAAATGTCTGAATGTGCAGCATCTATTTGGTTTAACCAAATTTAACTCATATCAAATAACCAAAGGGAAGTAATCGCTCTTAATGCATACGACATGTGTAATAGAGTAAGCGAGAGTTGTACGGAACCTTTTCTCCTGGCACCTGAGAGAATGACAAGCATTGAAATGAACAAGCGACTTAGAACAACTCTCGCTTACTCTATTACACATGTCGTATGCATTAAGAGCGATTACTTCCCTTTGGTTATTTGACATCTAAACATCGCTCTGCCTCATTCTGTTTGACATTCAAATTTAACTCAATAAAGTACCACTGAAAAAGTTGCTTTTGCATTTGACTGACTGACTGACTATTAGGGTTTAACGTCCTCTTAGACCAACTGGTCTATATTGGGACAGGTGTTGGTAATACGCTGAAAATATGGTGTGATACTTTGATTCGAACAAGCCCGCTGTGGCTGTCTTCTTCGACACACCAGCATTGGGTTTGTCTTGTCAAAGTATTGAAATACGATCATGATAATCAGAGATGAAAGATCATGCATGCGTGTCTTCGTGTTTTCCAAGCCCTGAGACTTTTGCTGTGAACTTGGGATCTTTTTCGGGGGTGTTCGGACACCAAAGAGAGTCTGCACAAAGTTGACTCCGAGAAATAAATCTCTTGCCGAACGTGGGGATTGAACCCACGCTGATAGCGACCAACTGGCTACAAAGCCAGCACGCTACCAACTTAGCTACGTCCCCGCCAATTGCATTTGACCAGATACTTGTAGTTGCAAACCGGGTTATCCACCATATTTTGAACTCCCACCAGGCGACCGGGCAGTAGATTTGGCCATCTCTAAGCAGTGAAATCATGTTAATAATTTAAAGCCTTCTACAGGGTCAATTTGTTTAGATGCTTGGCCATTTGGATGCCAAACACCATGTGACACAAGATCAATGGAATGAGCATTTCTTCTACTTGAGAGCTACACAGACAATTAGTAGAGATACTCCTCCAGTGTTGGTGGATTCAGTCCAAAGAACTGTGATGTCTCACTGCCATGTAGGCAAGTATGACAGTTGGACAACAAAACTCCAACCAGGTAGAGTTTCCCTACAGGGGACAAGAACAGCTTCAAATTTTTTTTGAAATCCAAAAATGCCCACAGCCTAACAATTTTTGAAAATTCCCATTCAACAGAGTTTCTCACCCTGCTCATTTCTGTGTTGAAGGCCTGTTGCTCTTCTGTGATCTGTCCACGGTACGGCCTCATCAAGTTAGGGGTCAAGGGGTAGGCTCGGTCCCCATACAGGTACATTTCATCTCCTGCTGGAGTGACCATGTGCTGCTGCATGTGTTCAAGAATTCCACTACCATTCAGCAAAGCTGCGTCATGTCGTCGACCAACCAAGGGCCCAAAAACATTTGCCACAAGGCCATTTGGTGTCACGACACACTGAAACTTTAGAGAGTGCACCCTCTTATGGCCATTGTACACTTCTTGTTGCAAATGGCCTGGGCGACACATTGATCGTATTGTGCCGTCAACCATCCCCCAACAAAACTCCAGAGGAGCCCCCTTGGCATGTATAGCTGCACAGTACCGTTCCAGTTGGGGCACTGTCAGCCATGGCTGATTGAGGTTTGTTAGTTTGTCAGAAAACTGATCATAGATGAAGTCGATACCTACCTTGAACAGCACACACAACTCCGGCTTGGGACGATGAAACATCTGCGAAAGGTCAGCAAACCGGCATGGGTAAGCCAACCTCCGCAGACAGATGCAGAGCACCTCCAATCCTGAAAAAAATCATAAATTCAAATGAGCCTGGGGCCAGTTTCATGAGCCAGAAACACAGTCGACCAACTGCAGTTGTCCGGGAGAACCACAGTAATCCGACGTTATCGGGTTTCACGAACAAAATTTCAGTCGGTCGACTACGGGTCGTCTCACCGGAAGTCGGCCAAACACGGTGATGCTCTCCCCCCAACACTGTGTTCGGCTTACTGCGGTAAACCGAAAATAAATGTAATTATCCGCACAGTCAATGGCAGAATGCTCACACTTTTTTGGATTGTGAGCCAAACCTTGTGATTGTTCTTCGAAATGTATCTATCATGACGCAGTAATCCAGGTGACAAGTCAGGGTTATGTGTTGAAGACGTCACATTATGGCGTAAGAGGGTTTGACGTCACGCGAAGGAATTACTGAAAGTCTCCGTCATTGTTATTTTGAGCGGGCCGAGACTTGTTTTTTCTTCGAAATCGGCCATTTCCACGTGCGAATGAGCAAACGGAAGTGGTAATGTTGCTAAATTTAGCCCTCGACTTGGCCATTCGGATTACTGTACAGTCGGTCGACTGCGGTTGTCCGCGGGTGACGGTGATTCGCTCATGAAACGCGCTTTTCGGTGACACGGCGATCAACCACAGTCCATCGACTGGGCAGTCGATCGACTGTCAGTCGGTTCCCTGCTATCTTATGAAACTGGCCCCTGGTGAGTGTGTATGCGAATGTGTGTGGAGAGGCATATTCTCATACAGTCTTCAAGTTCAAAATAATAACACTGCAAAAGTTTTCTCACGCGCCTTAAAATATCCAGCCCGACATGCTTATCATCAGTTTGATTTTCTATTTATCGGGTTTGACACAGTTACTGGCTATCCTGCACACACAAAAACAGTTACCCGACAAGAACAAAATACATTTTTGTTTTTTTGAAGGGGGGGGGGGGGGGGGGGGACACCACGAAGACAAAATCAATAAAAACAATTATCATAAAAAAAAGTTAAAACAAATAAGTCCTTTGCACATTAAAAGTTTTCATGTAACAATGGCGGCCACTTCGTCAACTTGTAAAAAAAATATTCATTTATTTTTTTAAACTAATATGAATAAATTATCAGTATCAACGCATCTTTATTTATCCTGTTACCATATTTCAAAAATAATTTCACTCAACTCCACAGACTAAGTCAGTAAGTGGCACAACCAATTCACTATTATTTCTCTATTGTCTAAATGGAGTACTGTGTCGACCAAAGGGGCTAAAGTTAGTCAGGTACATTTTGTGATTCAAGTTCAAAATACATAGTTCAAATTTTAGATTTTAAGCAATCCCAAAATAAATTATGCCCCAACTCAACGCTCCGCTTTAATCTTTTACGAAACCTGAAATAGTAAAAACAACTCACTGAATATTCACAGTAAATGCAAACTTCATGACTTTGCGAATCAAATCATGCAGGAGGATCATTAAACTATCATTCTGACTGAAATACAACTCAACTTCACAGCAACCAGGGTAAAAAAATAAATCCTCACCACTGGCCTTGGTTCCTTGATTGTTCATTCCATTAGGCGCCTGCATAGTCCTCTGCATTCCCAGAAGGGCGCACAGTCTCCGAATCTCTTCCGCGCTGAAGCGAAATAAGTCCTCACATTCGATGGCTGTGAAGTGATTGAGGGCGAACTGACCCTCATAGGCCCTTCTTTCTGGCTGTTGAAATGTAGGTTAAACTTAGTGAAATCATGGATCACTTGTACACTTTATTCAATTAATTAGCCTGAAAATTCTGCTGAAGCTACTCAAATCAATACTGGGTAACACTAACAGAGGGAAAGTTAAACTCCAACATTTCAACTCGCCAGCTGGGCGAGTAACTTCAAGAAAGTCACTAACCTGGCAGAAATTTCGCCGCCCCGATACATACCAGTTACCACAATTGATCTGCAGTAGCGTTAAAACCCTTTTGGTTGCATTTGACAAGAATTTTAATTGGCCAGCCAGGTGAGTTGCGAGCCTGTTTTTACTAGCCAAGCGGATTGTTCACTCGCCCCTGCATAACAAAATGACCCTTACAGGTTGAACTTGAAGCATGTTGGATAAATAGTTTCAACTGTGCATCTCAAAAAGCACCAGTTGACAGTATTCTGATATAAATACTGTGTATGTTTTAGAACACAGAAGTTTCCTTGTACTGAAGTAATTTGATCCTAGAAATAATAAAACTAGAACCAAGGTGCCTTGTGCTTAAAAGTCTGATAGAACCAGTAAGTGTAACGTCCTTCTTGAAAGTACATGTATTGCTATGAAATTAAAATGACACAAGAACACAAACTGACAGTGACACAGACTCTGTGACAGAGAGTGGACTTAATAATAATATTCATGCTTTGATGAAACTAAAACTCTTGACTGCAGATTTGGTCATCAGTTTCCATTTGATTTTGATTCTTGAACAGTAAATAGTTAAAACTCTATGTTTATAAACCATTAAATGTAAGTAACAAAGTCACACGGAAACCAAATCTAGGTGTAAGTGTTAGATCTACCCAATATCACTATCACTGTTGATTCAGACAAGATCACTATCATGACTATGAAATCTAACCAAAAAAACATTTAATTTTTTACATGAACAACATTTAAAACCTAACCATAACCAATCCAAAGTAACCTCACCGGCCATAACCAAAATATACGCCTGTTCCTGACAATTATATTTCAGCGGAACCTTTAATGCCTTTAGAAGCTAGACCTAAGCTTTGACTTGTTTGCTAACCTGATCAAGCAGTGCGAAGACAACAAAATCATCTTCTGCGTCATCCTCGTCCCACGCCGCAAGCTCAAGTTGGTCCCTGGCATCCATGAAGATCGATCTTAAAACAAAACATAAACAGCGAGAGGATTGGAACATTTGCAACTTTTCACTGCATAACTCATCTTCCAGTTCCAGATAGTAAGCGAAATCGAAATCGAAAAGGTTGAATCGAAAAACTGAACACAACTCAAAATCGGCCATTTTTTGTGTGTTTGAAATGTGAAAAAGCTTGCTCTGTTCAACGCTTGAATTACAGCATCAAACCAGGATTATATCACACATTAAACTGACATTTGTACCATTAAGTGGTTTAGGAACATACTAGTTATAAATAATCGTGTAAATAAACAAGCGTTCGCTCAGTTTTTACATACCTTTTGGGGCTCGTTATTTTCGTCGATTCAACCACAGCTCGTTAGCGGATCGAAGGAAGCATCCGTAAACTTTGACCCCTAACCTTTGAACTGCGCACACATCGCTGACGTCAACACATAAAAAAGTACCGATAACCACTAGCACTACCACTGGCACTGTACACTTAATCAGTCTAATCATGCAGATCGATAGTTGTTAACATATTTTTTGGAACTTCAGTCAATAACATAGGACGTCGGCGTGTATGGAAAACCTTCAGAGGTCGACGCACAAACGTATGTCGGATGTTGTTTAGCACCCGGTAGGGCATGTAGGGCGACCGCCCGACCACTTTTTTCGTAAAAAAAAAAAAAAGAGAGAGAGAGAGAGAGAGAGAGAGAGAGAGAGAGAGAGAGAGAGAAGAGAGAGAGAGAGAGAGAGAGAGAGAGAGAGAGAGAGAGAGAGAGAGAGAGAGAGAGAGAGAGATCTACCAACAGAACACCCCACGTAGTATTCACGCGATGGCATAAGGTCGGTTTTTTGGGGTTTTTTTTGTGTGTGTTAGTCTTGGTCAACTGCTGGAATAGGATGACGTCTTATTTTGACGAGAACGTCACACGTGACGAGTTCCGTCGGGCCATAAAAGTATTGGCGCCAATTTAGTGAAAATTGCTTCTTCGTCCGTCTGCTCCCATGAGAAACAATGGAGGTAAGAAATGTTTTGTATATTCTGTGTGTGAAGCTGGGGTCAGACTGAGGGGTGAGTGATTGTGTGTCAACCGTAAGTACGCCATAACAATTGAGTAACACAGTAACTTGTGGGGTTAACAGTGTCACATGAAACAACATGTAGAGAGAGAATTGAACAATGGACACAAGTGTGCATCCTGGTTGTGATGGATCGAAAACGCGCTAAAAATATTCTGACAAATCCCTCTATTTTTCAGTCATCACTCAGGCTGCCAATGTTGATGGCTGGACGGATCAATAAATTGCTTGTTTAGAAGTAAACCAGTTTGTCAATCCTTGCTTTTTAACACACTAGACAATAATGAAGACGAAAGTCATTTGAAGTAAGTGCTCATCACTTTCAACGTATCGGAATTTAGATATAAATGTAAGTCGATTGATAATCACTGATACATTCACCAGCCCGTTGTTTGGTGGAGGATGGAAAGATGATTAGATGGAACTGAGCTCAGAAGGCACGAAATCGCATCATGTTTTCTTTCTTTTTTAGACCATTACAAGGGGACGGGAAGGGGGGGGGGGGGGGGGGGGTAGTGTAAGCCCCATATTTCCTTAGCTGTCTCAGCATTTTGTCTTCCATTCTTTTCCGCCCTACCACTTTTATTAGGTGTGCTACGTCCCTGTTTATTTCATTTTATTGCTCGGAACTTTGAGATTTGACCTGATCATCAGTTGAAGCTAGCCACGTTCAACACAGAACTAATACTAGACCAATAGGCGAAGTCCGGAGTTCCTCTGTCGGGTTTGAATGGGCTGTGACAGAGTGACTACTCTTGCTTTTTGTGAGGCAAGCTTTTCACACGTGTTTCTGACACACCCCGGCCTCGCTAGTGACTAACCTATACTGCCACGGGGGAAAGTTTGACTCAATAAAAACAAGAGTATTCACTCTTTCACAACCCATACGAAACCGAAAGAGTTATTTCCGAACATCGCCTATTCTTGTCTAATCAGCTCTTACCTGCAAACATATGTCATACTAGATGATTACCCGCTTCGCCGGGAAGAAGTAGAGCCGAATACCCGGCCGTCGCCGGGGACCCGGCTTTGCCGGGTGTACGCGCACGAAGGAAGGGAGATCTAAAAATAGTAACGTGCAGTGACCTTCTAAATATAGTAACGTACAAACGGGAATATGAATTGACGCCGGCGCACGAAGGAAGGGAGATCTAAAAATAGTAACGTGCAGTGAAAAACGAAAATCGGTTCAGCGCTGCGCGCTGAGAGCACGTGTTGAAATATCTGATCGATCAGGTTGTGTCCGGGGTCTCTGTGAATAAGCCCACCAAATTTGAAGCAGATCCATCGAGAACTTTGGCCGTGCATCGCGAAGACACAGACAGACAGATACACACACACACAGACACAAGTCGTATATATATATAGATAGATAGAAGGCATAAAAATTGTATTTATCTATTTTGCGTGTGTGTGTGTGTGTGTGTGTGTGTGTGTGTGTGTGTGTGTGTGTGTGTGTGTGTGTGTGTGTGTGCATCAATGAACAACATTACACCGATTTTCAACATCCGTCCGTCTCACCTGCAAACATAGGATGTGGGTTGTCCGTAGAAGAGCAGAACGCTGGAAAAGGTAGGGTAGGTAAGATGGGCATGGGAGGCAGTAGCCATGGAAACATGGCAGACCTTGCAGTCAGCTGAGAAGACAGAAGGGCGTAGAAATGGGGTGGATAAGTCGGGTGGGAAGCGGGTGGAGCCGGCTGGGCACACCGTTGCTGCCAGACCGAATGTACTGCTTTCTCCTGCTTGCGCCATTTGGCTCGGCGATTTTGGAACCAAACCTGTAAAAATGAATTAACAGATGAATAAATAAATTAATGAATACCATACCTTTTCGACTGAGTATCATTAAAGCACTCGATTTCACGGTTTTACAGGGTTTATAATGTTCGCAAGAAAGGAGCGATAGTCATGCCATGGTCGCTCATTTGTGGAAAAAGTTCCAATGCTTCAATATTTGCTGGGACAGCGATTTTGGCTGTTTTTTTGGCAACACAATCTAGACATTACTGTTCAGTCTTCGTTTTCACTTGTGAGAGTTATTTCCTGTTCTTTTCCTGAATTAAATGTTGAAAAAAAATATAACCTTTGAAAGATTGTTTAGCTCATCAACTGCACGGAATGACAAGAAGCTGGAACAAAATAAAGCAAGAAAGGAAACCGACAACAAAAACAACTTCCAAACTCTGCATTGATGATAGGGCAAAAAAAAAATAAAAAAATAGGTGTGGTTACGGTAACATAGCCAAAAAAAATAGGGTAGGAAGGTAGGCAATCACTTTTTTTTTTAAACTTTTTTTTTTTAATGTGTACAAATTAAACCTACTTGACAGGGAAATAAGTGTGCGACTCGAGCGCTTTTGCTTTCATTGCGTTTTCTGCACTCGTTTTGTTTTTGTTTTGACAAATGTAATAAAAAGTTATAGGGTCGGCCCCTAAAAATAGGGTAGGTCGGGTTACCGTAACCACACCTATTTTTTTTGTTAGGCCTAGGCAAAGCCAGATTATCCGAAGGGTTGTAACCGTTGGAATGCACGGACAATAACAATGGAATGGAAACGTAAATATTTACACAAAAGCAGTTATACAGCCTAAATAGCACGTAACCACAATCTCTTAGTCCCCATACCCAAGCGGACACTGAAAACGTGCCGCGTAACAATAACCCAAAGTACGGTCGAAATCTCTTTGCGGCCAAAGTCTGTCTGATTATCTGAGGATTTTGGTCAATAAATCCATCCCAGCAACACCCTCTCCTGATCAAGATCACAAGATACCCGGACCAGTGCTTGGAGTTCCTCCCACCCGGACCAAGGCTTGAAGTTCTTTCCACCCGGGCTAACGCTTGAAATTCCTACCACCCCTCCAAAGTAATGTTAACGGTCACCCTAATCTTCTTTGGTCGTTTGACCCTTCGCTGGACCTTTGAAAACCGCTGCAACCTTGTTCAACAGATCGAGACACAAAAGATTCCAGTGAGGGCTGGCTGATCACAGTGGAAACAGATGGATAAGACGTCTCTCAAGATTCTGCTCCCGTGCGCTGCCCCCCTCGAACCCTCGCCCCCAGGTTTTGTGGAGAACGGAGCGCTCAAAGGTTTCAATCGCTAATTGGCTGCTATCAATGCTCTCGCCGAGTGGTGTGAATGCTCCACCCGGAACTTAATCGGGGTGGGTTACGGGTGTGCCCCCTGGCTATAAACCGGCCACGGGTGGATGCTGGGCTCTCTTTTCCTTGTTGCTGGCTGTTTGAGAGTTTATTAAAAAGGATGTTGGGACTAATTGGTCAAATCAGCGAGCGAATTGTCGGCGTCGGCGCGCAGTCTTCTGGATATTCTTTGTGCATCTGCAGGATCTATATATACAGGGTGTTTGGAAATGCTAGGTGTATATGCACAGAGCAAGTCGAATAAAATTCCGACTTGGGCTTGAACAGTGACCTTGGATGAAAGTCGTGTGTTCCTTTTAATGCTTGTTATTCTCTCAGGTGCCAGGAGACGGGTTCCGAATAACTCTCGCTGACTTACTCTATATTGCACGTGTCACCGTATGAATTTACTAAATGATTTAGAGCGCTTACTTCCTCCCGTTTACTCAGACCTTGAAAAGTAATGCAAGATGTTAGAGCTATTTTACGAGCCCAACGAAGTAAACTTTAGCACGTTGAATGGGTGACTGATTGAGATGCTGTTTTGTTAAGAGAGACTGAGGTGGGCGGGGAGGATGTGAGGGTGCTGTATGTACGTGGGAGATTGCCGAATACAAATGCGCCGCTCTCTCGATCAAGACTGACCCACAGAATGCATCGCACAAGTGTTGTGTGTGAGAAAATGATTCACTTCTGTCTTCAGCATAATTCAATTCAATTCAATACAACTTTATTATCTGAAAATAAAACAAACAGAAAATTTTCTTTTTTTAGATAATTCTTTTTAATTCAGCTTCAAGGCCGAAAGTGGGGGGGGGGGGGGGGGGTGTGCGGGGGGTGCGAGGGTGATACATCAGTCTCAGTTTTTAAAGTGGTACAGTCAGTAAATGACCTGCCAAGATTGACAGCAGATTTCCGTAGAACTGCTTGGCCCGTTCTCACCTGGGCAAGTTGCTGGAGATCAAGAAGAGAGGAAAGAGACGATAAAGGTGGAGTGGACTTCACGCCGCTGCTATTTCTCTTTCATCCCTTTCCGTATTTCAACACCGTGACTGCTTCCTTCCCTCCACACACACTCTCTCCTCTCCTCTAACGCTGTGTTCCCTTTGGCCTTCAAACTCCGCCCTCTAAGAGGATTAGTTTCACTCCCTATTGTCCGCCTATTGCTCATGGAAAGTATTCGTATCCAGAGAATAATTGCAATAATTATTGGCTCAATTTCCACGGCTCTTGCACTGAGGCGCCTTTCACTGCGGACCGGTTCTTCTTTCACTGCGGAGCTTGTTTCCTGCTGCGCAGAGGGGCTCGCCGCGCAGGCGCCTTCCAATTTGCGACCCGCCATCTTTTTCAACCCGGGGGTAATTAATGTCGGATTGAGGGAAAGAGTAAGTGTGGTTAAGATACAGCGTGGAACACGCTATTGTGTTTGTAAACTTTAAATCTCAACGCCTCCCCGCCTTCCCGAGGGGTGATCCATTACGAGTTTTATTAGGAGTTGGCTGAGCAGAAGAAGCTTCAGCAGGCTAAGGGCAGAAAGGAACCGAGGGGAAGAATGCCTGCCGGATTAGCCCTGATCAAACCAGCATTGTAAAGTCGTTCTGTAATCATCTGACCGCTGAACATGGCGGAATTAATGAGGGTTCATGCTAATAGGGACACATCTGCGTGGTACTTTGTAAGAGATACACGCAGACAGCAGCAACAGTTCCGGAGAATTGATATGTGTACGACTGAGCATCTGGACTGTATACACCGATTTATTGATTTATTTTCGGTTAATTAGAAGTGTTGTGTCTCATTATTACATATCTTTTTTGTCGTGTTTATTGCAATTTTTTTTTAATTCATGTAACCCTAGTTTTGTAAAAAAAATAAAATAAAATATTGACTTGACTTGACTTGACTTGATTAACAGTTCTGCGGCCATTTTAGATTCGCACATGCGCACATCTTTTTCTACGAGCACTTTTGCTTCTTCTTCCTCTTTCGGTTTCCTGATTTTGAGAAAATGCGCATCCGCAGATCGTTTTTTCGAGAGTTTTTCTTCTTCTTCCTGTTCCGGTTGATTTGAGAAAGCGTAGATTCAGTCGGCAGAATGTGCAATTTTGTAGTCTTCCGGCCGACTTCAGGCACAATCATTTAGGACCGCGGTAAACACCACCTAACAGACGACTCAACTCTAAAGGATCTAAAGGAATAAGTGAAGTCACATATGAAACAGGATAGGTGCTCACAACAATACCCATTGCCCACCCCGGGTAGCTATAGCCCCTGCTCAGCACGATTTCCTCTTCTGTGATGATCTGATAATGAGGTAGTAATTCGACGCAGGATGAAATGTGTTCAATGCCACTTAGCGCCTACTTGAACACAATCGCACAATAGACGGCACAGAATAAGGGGACAATAGCTCAGTGGTGGAGAGCGGTCTGTAGCCTATTATGTGGAAGAGCTGACGGACTGTTGTCAAATAACAGGGAACCGGGTTGTAGCGAAATCAGAATTATTCGTGTAGATTAGCGTAAGCGCTCATCATGCGCGTATACCTTAGATTGAAAACCGTGGAAAATGTGTACCGCTGAAAAAGAAAAAAAACCCGTTTCCGAAAACATTAATAAACGTAACACTCCTCAAAGAAATCGGTCTTTCGGAAGAAGATTCGTAAGTTTTTGTTCTTCGCGTTTTTTTAATTAAAAAAAAGAAGTTATTGTTATTCATTTCTTACCTGAAACTTATGTGGGAAAACGATGTTTTCAGAGGAAAAAGAAGATAAGTCGGGTGGACGACAGTAATCGCTCTTTTTGTTCTGGTTAGTACCGCATTCGTCTTCTTTTTCTGTACCTAAGTAACTAACTTACTAAGTACTACAAGCACGCGCGCGCACTTAAAGGCTCAGGAATGCGCGTGCCTTAAAAACACCACCGTGTTCTCTTTATCCCAAATGATTCTTTGTGCCCACAATCCGCTAATCCGTCCCAACCTATACATTCTACAAATGTTCACATTCCAGACGCGTGCCTGCTGCCTTTGTTGGCGTTAAATAGTCACGTTCTCCAATTGTATAAAAATACTGAAACATCTTTGTAAACCCCCACCTTCTTTTTTTGGCCCTTCCTTCCCTTATATAAGTCCTCCCAATTAGCGGAGTTGAAGGAAAGGGCGCCTTCTCTATGAATTTCTCGCTGCCGCTCTCGGTCCAAATTTTTTTTTTAAATGTTCAAGGAGTTCGGAAGCACTTGTGATTTTTTTTAGTGTTGTGTTGGGGGGGGGGGGGTGGGGGTGGGGGGGGGGGGGCACTGAGAGCTCAAATGAGACAAAATTAGTGCTGATTTTTAAATCGGAAGTGGACAAACATTAGGCCACAAAAAAAATAGGTCTGTTTACGGTAACCCGACCGACCCTATTTTTTTCGCGCGACCCTAGACTTTTTTTGGGCATTTGGGGGGAAAAAAATCTTTTGGTTTTTTGGCAAAATAACGTAAAAATATGTTTTTTTGGAAAAAAAAAATCCCGACCTACCGACCCTATTTTTTGGGCCTATGTTACCGTAAACAGACCTCTTTTTTTTTTGGCCTTACATTTTTCCAATTTAAAAAGCGTTTGAATGACATTTCAATAAGATCAAATTGAGCATGGGGTGTCATCAATGAGAGGACTCAGGTGCCAAAACATGCACAATTAAAACCGAAAACTAACAACTATCTCTGCGTCGATAATATCCATATCCTGCCCATAAAAGACTCAGACATTGAGCACAGCAGTGTTGATGGACTGATTATCAAGTGACTGTGTCGATGACGGCGGTCCGCACAGACCTCTCTTTGAAGTCGACCCAACTCTCAAAGAGGTGACAACCATCGTGGCTAGTTGAAACCAAGCCGCTGTGTCTAGATCTAGTCTACGAGCTGAATGAATGGAACTTAGCCACCCCTTACTCCTTCCTCCTTTCTCACACAAAACCACACCGATTTTCGGGGCGTTTTGTAAAGTTGGGGGTCCTTTCACGGTTGTTTAAAGCGAAGCCGCAGTCCAACCTTGTATCGAAGAGCAATGGAGCAAAAGGGTACCCCTGTGGTACGCTAACTGCCTCGCCCGGGCAGGATGTGGAAGCAAATGGAGACAAGTGACTTGGGCATTACATGTACTCCGCTTCCAACAATCTTACGCCCGATGTCAGGCGTGAGGGTTGGACACGGGTTACCGATGGACATGGGGTGGGTGGGTGGGGGTGGGGGGGGGGGGGGTGGGGAGAGGCGTGAGTTTTCAAGAATGGAGTGGAGTGGAGTAGTACACTAAGGAGTTCATTTGTAAACTGAAAAGGAAGTAGGGGTTTGTGAATGTACTGGGGATGTTCAAGTGCGCGGTAGTGTGAACCCAGGTGCAAATTTGTTTGTATTTTGTTACAGTGCATGGTTTCTGGGTGGTGAATGCCTTTAACTATCTGTCTGATACTGAGGTCGTTAGACTCTGTAGAGTGCCACGAGCGCGACATTTCACACGCAGAATTAAGCTGGTGTTTTCAATTTTTGTCACACTCGACGTCACTGAAGCAACGAAGTTTGAGGAATTTCCTTTTTGCCAGCTGACCCTACCACACGCAGTTAGCCAATTCAAGATTCCATTTGCCCGCTCTGAAGCCTTTCCCCACCCCCATCTTTTAGATTTCTTCCTAGACTTCTTCGCCTGGTTCTTCTCGGTCCTTTGGTTTGACTATCTGTTGTTGGTTGTTTAAAGAAACCAAGGAAAAGTGTTTTTCTTTCTTCTTTTTCTTCTTTTCTTTTCTTTGTTATTTGTTCTCTCCTGTGGTTTGCAAAATGAAAGACAGCAGTCAAAACTGCTATCTCGCAGTAAAAGTGTGTGTGTGTGTGTGTGTGTGTGTGTGTGTGTGTGTGTGTGTGTGTGTGTGTGTGTGTGTGTGTGTGTGTGTGTGTGTGTGTGTGTACTGGCCGTATAAAATTTCATCTCACACGGCATCACTGCAGAGTGCCTAGAACTGTACCCACGGAATATGCGCGATATAAGACTCATTGATTGATTGATTGATTGTGTGCATGCGTATGTGTTTGTGTTTATGTGTGCATGCGCGCGTGTGTGCGTGCGTATGACTCGACTGTTTGCACGCGTGCGTGCTTGTGTGTGTTTATGTGTGAATGCGCGTGTGTGTGCGTGTGTTCAGACGGGACTCACCTGCACTCTTGCCTCGGTGAGGGTCACGTTGGCGGCGATCTGTTCCCGCATGGTGCAGTCAGGGTAGTGCGTGTGGCTGAACACTCGCTCCAACTCCCGCAGCTGGTCCTGGCTGAATGTGGTTCGAATCCTCCGCTGCTTCTTGGAACAGTGGAAGTCCTCAGAGTCCCCTTCGTCTGGGCTGAACGACGCTGTGTAGCAAGGACGGAGAAAAGCCATGGTATAAATTTACTCTTAAATTTATTAATAAAAAAATAATAAAAAATACAAGAAAGATGTTGGAACGTTTATTTATTGACAAACAAAACGTTACGTTCACAGATATATCGACCCAGCCTTTTTTTTAAGGGCACAGACAACCACTAATTAGACAACACTTATCTTCACAAATTGTTCAGCGGCTTGCAGTGAAGACACAAGCGAAAAACAAATCCAAAAAAACAAATAGACTGTCACCGTCCCAAAATTCAGAATTAAAAAAAAAAGGAAGGTATGTTATTGGAATGTTTGATAATGACAAAAGAAAACTGTCACTGTAACGTTTTGTTTTACCATAATTAAACGTTCCTGTAACAAACCTTTTTTGTTTTTGTTATTCATACATTTACTGTCTATATACACTTAAAAAGTTCGGAGAAGCCTGGTATAATATTATGCTGGTTGGGAGGATTGGGTGGGAGATTTGTTGTAAAATAGAATTAACATTTTTATTGATGAACAAGTGATGAAAATTAAATATTCAGTTAACCGTGATTGTATGATGTTTATAAATAAAAGACAAAATCTGACAAAACGCATCATGAAAAACAGGTGCAGCAATCTTTTGCTGAGTAATTACAAGCGGGAAATGAAACCGTGTGTGTGTGTATGTGCGTGCGTGCGCGCATAGTGCGGGCGTGCGTAAGCGTGTGTGTGTGGGTTAAATAGTATGTTGTTAGTCTTAAACTGTCTTGATGTTGTTGCTTTTGCATATGTATTTTGCTTGTTGATTTTTTTCTCATTCGTTTTCCCTTCTACAGTTCCCCATATTGTCCACCAAACCAAATATCATATTGCTTATAAGAGCACGTTTATAAACTTTGCTTGTTGTGCTCCATTTACTAATTGATTGTATGCGGCTTTGTTGTATGTAATTTTGCTGAATAAATTGTTTAAACCAAATGAAACAGTCCATCTGGTTTGCAAATTTAACAAAATAAAAAGAAGAAAGAATGAGTCAATCAACCAAGCAAGCAAGAAGTCAAGAACAAACAAACAAATCAACGAATAAGCAAACAAAGAATGGATAAATAAATGAATAAATAAACAAATATATAAATAAGTCAATAATTAACAAAAAATGAATTTACAAAAAACATTAAAAATAGAAGAATAAATACATAAATCAATAGATCAATTGATAAGTAAACGAATAAACAAATAAATCGTTCATTCATTCATTCATTTCTTTTTTTCTTACTTCCTTTCTTTCTTGCTTTGTTACTTTCTTTGATTATTTATTTATCTATTTGTTTATTTATCCATTTTTTAATATTTTTATTTAACATTTATTTATCTATTTATGTATTTATACATGTATTTATACATGTATGTATATATTTATTCATCCATTCAGTCATTCATTCATTCATTCAATTATTTATTTATTTATTTATTCAATTATTCAATCATTCAAATATTTGGGGTTTTAATTTTTATTGTAATTCAATCAAGTTGGCGTTTTAATGAAACAGATCCTGTGATTGGTCAGAATGCCCCAACTCATTAAAAATTACCGGTCATTAAATAGAGAATACTACATGGCTTACTGTGTCGTACCAGATTTACACGAGGTTTTGTTTAAATATTGAACTGCGAGCGAAAGCGAGCTGTTCACTATTTGAAAAAGCAACGAGTGTAAATCTGGTACGACACAGCAAGCCATGTAGTATTCTGTTTATCCTACATACTGTACTTACGTGTATTTTACTGAAAATGTCCTGCAGTCGAGGCAGCTAAATTGAAGACGCTTGTTTTGGAACCTCGATCTCTTCTAAGCCTCGTGCAATCTATTACGTCAAAGCAAAGAAACGTCACTCTGAAAGTGTGGCGTGACGTGTTAGTTCTAAAGATTCATCGAGGGTAATTAGCGAGCGCAATTTTTGTTTCTATAATGACGTTTGTCTCGGTGACTTTGGCATCATAAGCAGTGGAAAAACAGGTCCCTGCCAGACTTGCTTGACATGACCTCATTTACATGATATACACACGTGTGATTTGAACGATTATTATCTCACGGGTGTCTCTCTCACGTATGTAGGATAATTGTCGATAACCACTCGCTAAAAAAGCCATTAACAACCTGCTGGCGAGGCGCATTGATACAGCCTCAACTAGTCTCGGTTAGCTTTGAGGGTCATTTTACAAGTAGGAAATATGAAGGCCAACGAAATACCGAGACCATAAGGTATGCGAAGTGATGACGTCGAATACGTGACGTAAGTTGATGCATGAATTCTTCCGGACTACGTCAGTCAATTCTAAAGATCGCTTTTGTAATAAAAAGAAATTTGTTTTAGAGTTTTCTGTCCAGAAACGGTCAAACCCGTCAAAAAAGAAGGGAAAATGTATGTGAAAGAAAACAAAACAGGAGCAGAGTGATAAGACAGGAATACAGAGACATATTTCTTGGGACTTGACCCTTGCAGCTCTGCTTGCAGGTAGGTTGACTGAAAGTAGTGTGTGAACAGAACAGAACCAATTCTGTCTGTTTACAACCGCATGAAAGCAGGAAATAGATCGTCGTCAGATTGAATTACAATAACATTAACATGCTTCCATTTGAAACTTCTCGGTCTTCATCGCGGATTGACGCCCTCCCAAAGTCTAATTGAAGCCCTCCGTCGCTTCGCTCCGTCGGGCTTCAATTAGCTTTTGTCGGGCGTCAATCCCCGATGAAGACCTCGAAGTTTCAAATGGAAGCAAGTTTCAAATGGAAGCATGTTAATGTGTAATTATTATTTCTTCAGTTTGTTGTCTTATTTCTTTACCAATTTCTTATTTTTGTTGTTGTTACTTAAAACAAAAATACTTCTACTCTCTACAGTTGCTTTTTGTACTCCGTCTTTCCCTCCCTGTTTTAGCATTCCTAATATATTAATCAGTCATTGCATACTTTGGCTGGCTTATTTGAGAAGACTACAAATTTGCAATACCTCGCAAGAAATTCAAATTCATCTCACCTTTAGTAAATTATAGTCAGCAAAATGACTAACTAAGAGTCAAACATGTTTTGTGAGGATTCGGCGTCGTGAAAATGTGAGTATTGTACGTTAATTGTCAGAGTTTACAATAAAATAAATTGCGTTTTTATATATTGTAGCATCGAATAAAGCCAATCAGTTGTGCCTCGCAGTTTGGTTGGTTCCTGGTTCCTGGTCCTTGGCGGGGATATAGCTCAGTTGGTAGCGCGCTGGATTTGTATTCAGTTGGCCGCTGTCAGCGCGAGTTCGATCCCAGGTTCGGCGGAAATTTATTTCACAGAGTCAACTTTGTGTGCAGACTCTCTTCGGTGTCCGAACCACCCCCCGTGTATACTACATTGGGTGTGCACGTTAAAGATCCCACGATTGACAAAAGGGTCTTTCCTGGCAAAATTGCTTAGGCACAGTTAATAATTGTCTACCATACCCGTGTGACTTGGAATAAGGCCGTGAAAAGTAAATATGCGCCGACATGGCTGCAATCTACTGGCCGTATAAAATTTCATCTCACACGGCATCACTGCAGAGCGCCTAGAAATGTACCCACGGAATATGCGCGATATAAGCCTCATTGATTGATTGATTGATTGGTCGATGTTTTGGCCATTACATTCGATCAGCCGGAACCATTTTTTTCCTTCCAATGTCTTAAATAGTATAAGAATTTAACTGTAGGCTAACTTTACTTACTATCAAAACGGGGACCATTGTTATCCCCTTCCAATGTCTAAAATAGTACAAGATGTAAAGTGAAGGCTAACTTTACTTACAATCAAAACGGCGATGCGCATTTAGCTGCCTCTCCGGAGTGATGTTCCCGACGGTAAATGATCCCACCATGCCCATTCCCGGAGGTGAAGATGACGAGTGTGATGAGGACGATTCAGGAGAGGATGAGCAGCTCTTCACTCGCCCGTCATCCAAGGCGTCTTGTGTAAAGTCGTGTCTCTTCTTTTCCACCCACGAGGACGTTGATCTGGAGGCTTCCAAAGACCTCACGTTCTCATGATCGACGGGTTTGTTCTCATCTGGGTCTGAGTAGTGCCTGTGTTTTGTCTTGTTCCAAAGCTGTGACGGGGCTGTGTAGGATGTTTTTCTGCGAGGACTGTCGTCGGCTCTTTCCGTCGCAGGAGACCAGATTCGTTTTCGCGGACCGGATTCAGCTGCGTTCATGTCAGAATTGTCCGTGTCGGAAGATGCGTTCTCCGCAGCGTGTGGGTTGGGAAAGTCAGTTCCGTTATCAGTTTCTTCCGGTGTCTGAATTTTGTTGGTGTTTGAACTACTGTTTCTTTCCACTGTCTCCTCATACACCCTTGAGCTGAGCATTGTATGTTCATCTGGACTTAGCCTGTCAGCAACAGAAACGATTTGCTGAACCTTGTGGTAAGAAGTGCTGCTGCGATTTAGATTTTCTAACAAATACTCTCTTTTTGTTATTGAGGTGTGTGGACCAGTCAAATTCTTCCTCACAATAGTTGAGGTCCTCTCTGTTGCTGTGATGCTGTCCATTTCATCAATGTCTGATGAATGTCTTGAAGACATAGCGTCGGAAGAATGCACAGAATGCGTTGCGGTGGAAAAATGACCTGAAGCTACTGAAGTAGAAGCCCACGTACTTTGGTAGAAAGACTGAGATGCTTCTGAAGGCCTATGCAAGTTCACCTTTTCGGAGACTACTCTGTCGTTGTCTGGCGTGAAACTTCGATCTTTGTCAGTCATGGAGAAAATATCTGAGATCAACCTTGGTGGAAACAGAGTTTCTGAGGACCGTAGGATGCAGATTTATTTGCAGAACTTAAAGAATATAATTTTTGACCATTCTGATATCCATTTTTCCCACGAAGAGTAGTGTAGAAGTGTTATTCACACTTGCAGTGATGTAGGGTTCCTGTGTCCCGGTAAAGATAATCTGTGGAATACAGACGACATTTAAAAAAATATATAAAAGCACGTGAATGTAGGCAAAAACTATGCAATAAAAAAACGAAAAAATTAAAGAGACGAAATGAATAGGAAAGAAAGAAGTGTAGCAAAGCAAAGACAGACTTAATAACACAGGGAAAACAATGGCAAGAAAAATGTTTTTTAAAAAACAAAAACAAAAACACATTTTATAAACATCAAGGGGAAGATTAGAAAATAACCTACAAACACAGAAAAATCGAAGGAACGAAGCAAGCGAATCAGCCAACCATTACGTACGCATGCATGCAAAAAAACAAGAAAACAGCCCCTAACATCAAAAAAAAGAAAAGAAAGAAAGAAAGAAAGAAAAATAAATCACAGGCAATTTAAATAATTTTCCTGCTGAGTTATACGCAAACTGGTTCATTGAAACTGCGTGATAGAAGGAACAGATTGTTACAAATTGTTGCACATTTTAAATCATGTCAATTATGCCTACACCGAATGCGCGATTACAACACTTCATTTCAAAGGATACATGGTGTGCACAAATGTTTCGAGCGCCCACTGTGAGACCCAATTTTTTCATTTGTATATATATATTTTTTATTAGCCTGATTAGAAGGCTGCTTAATTGCATTACATATTCTTTAAAATGGTCGTCAGAAATAACTGAAACAGCAGATGGATTAAAACGTAAAAAGTATTGCCCTTTTCGGGAACGCGTGTTCACAGTGTGACTGCAGATATCAGTCCCTCTACCTTTGTCTTTGTCTGTCTCTGTCTGTCTCTGTCTCTGTCTGTATCTGTCTCTCTCTCTGTCTGTCTCTCTCTCTCCCTCTCTCTCTCCCTCTCTCTCTCCCTCTGTTCCTTTGTGTTATTGGCATTTATTATTTTAAATAGTGTAAATCTGTCAACTGCTTGCAACCAGGACACCCAGTGTTTTTAGCTAGGCTCAAGGATTTGTCTGCATTGATTTGATTAGCCCGTGTGGTGCCTTATGTAGAAATAGATTTTAACAACAAAGAACGTATGCAAAGAACGTATACATTTGTTAAAAAGACAAGAAAAATAAGTAAACGTCAATATGCATTACAAAAGCACAAGGCAAAAATAAACAAGCAAAAAACTAGCAAATTAACGAACCATCCAAACAAACTAGCTACCTATCAAACACACCAATCACACAAAGAATAAACAACCAACAAAATATAAGTAAATGAAAGGGGGAATAACTAATAAAATCAATCAATACATTAATACATACAAATTATAAAAAAAAAGTAATGAATAAATAACGAAATAAATAGCTACATAAATAAATGAACAAACAAATAAATAAATAAATACATAATTGAACTGATAAATAGATCAATGAATGAAAGCAACACACACACACACACACACACACACACACACACATACACACAAACACACACACACACACAAACACACACACACACACTAACCTCCCACACACACACACGAACACACACAAACAAACCTTACCAATTCAAGTCGTCACCGTTCATCACATCAAGTCAACCTGCAGTCAGAAATCCTCCGCTCCGCAACAAACACCTTCCAAACCACAACGACAATACACAGAATCTGCTCCCTCAATCTCTGTCCGTCTGATTTTTGATCGCGATCGCATTGCAATCGTTTGCCTCTTATGTCCACGCTGGTCGTATTTAGAGTTTCACGCCGACGAAACTGACCAATCAGAGACCGCCTTCATTGGGGTATCGTCATAACGGGTGGGGTGTTCACTGACATTCGCTAGTCGGGTATGAATGGAAGTGGGAGGAGCAGAGAGAGTGAGTACCCGAGAAGAGACGGGGTACTTCTGGTGGAAGAATAGGGGCCAGAGGGTGACCGCTGAGTGCTAAAAAAGGTCATTATATTAAAGTCGGTTTTAGTTGACCAGAGTGCCAGTTCTTTTTGAGCGTACTGCGAAATATCACGGTGATTAATAGTGTTTTAAGCATCCGGTCTGAATAATATTATGTCGAAGTGGTTAAAGAATTGGATTGAATTAAACTGAATTAGAAGACCTGAACTTGTACATGGTAATGAAAGCCACTGCGAATGTAGAAGACTCTCGACATGTTTCCCCTTGAGAAACTAACCTCGGCCAAACAAATGATTGGCATTGCACCCATTTTCGTATCCAAACTAAAACATTCATTCCCGTGTCAATTCATTCGAACATTCTATGCCATTAAATTTGATTATCTGGCTCACTTTTACATTATGGTACCCCTCAAAATTGACGCAAAACCTCCCCTTTTTGACCGCTCATGCAATCGACACCTGCATCAGTAGAAATGACACAAGAAACACAAGAAATACATACGATATGGAAACAAAGCAACCTCTTTTGCATAGATAGTTCATTCATTTTGGCTTTCTCCTCGTATGTGAAAGTTGCCAAATTTGGCCTATTTACGTCGATTTTATAATTAGTACCATACATATATGTATATCAGGTCGATTTTGAGGGGTACCCTTATCTTGGCAGCGGTCACGTGAACCCTGTAAAATAATTCTTTGATCCGAAAAGTGTGCCAGATAGCCAAGGACCTTTAACGGCCTAGAAAGTTTGAATGAATTGACACGGGAATGAATGCTTTAGTTATGGTACGAAAATGAGTGCAATAATTGTTTTGCCGAGTTTATTAGGGTGCGCCTGTGTGCCATTCAAGCACGCATGTTTCCCACATGCATACATTGGTACAAACACACAGAAACAGATACGCAAACACAGACATAAAGATACATATGTCGTACACACAGGCATAAACACACACACACACACACACACACACACACACACACACACACACACACACACACACACACACACAAACGAGAGAGAGAGAAAGAGAGAGAGAGCGAGAGAGAAAGAGAGAGAGAGAACGAGAGAGAGAGCGAGAGAGAAAGAGAGAGAGAGAGCGAGAGAGTGAGAGAGAGAGAGAGCGAGAGAGAGAGAGAGAGAGTGAGCGCGCGCAAACTTACAACGAATATTTGACTTCTTTTCATTTCTGTTATACACATATATTTACACACCATACCGGCTCTATTAAAAGTGTAAAATCTATATTTTCTTCACATGATAGTGATCTACATCATTTAGACCACCGCATATATATATATTTATTTTATTAAAGTGTGTTCCTTTCCAAAGTACTGATAGTGCAATGAAATTATGTACGTCATGTTCAAGTTATCAAACATCATCAAAAACTGATCCATACGCAATGTTAATGCAACTCATGGCGAAGAACAATGAGTTAAAATGTAAATGCTGTTTAAACTGTGTTTTCTTGTCCAAGACTCAATCAAAACGCATTTGGTTTAAAAAAAAGTATATACAAACGGGCAATATAAACAGTGACAAAGAAATAGTTAGACACTGATCACTGAATATGTCGTATTCAAAGCGTCTTCTTGTTGTCCAAAGGGTGCTAATGCTCTTTTGATCCGTAACAATTTCATTTTTTCGTAAACATATGATGATGCATGTGAAAGTTTTCCCTAAAAAAAAAAGCTTGAGTGTGTTTGTACTTTAAAACAAATTAACAACACCATATACAAATAACGTCAAGGGCGGATCTGGGGGGGGGGTTACACGGGTTACGTAACCCCCCACCCCCCAAAAAAAGAGGTAATTTATTGGCTCAGGATGCACCAGATAGCTCTATTTTGCTTCTTTGGATAAAAAAAAGTTCCGGGGGGGCATGCCCCCGGACCCCCCTACAGGCTTAGGCGCCGAAGGCGCCGTCAACTTGTATCTTCGCAGTCATTTTGTAACCCCCCCTCCAAAGTGAATTGATCCGCCCTTGAACGTAGTGAATTTCCCTAAGTTGTCTTCGGTATTAGAATGTTTATTTTAATTTTATTCATACTGTACCCATTTAACCATTCGAATAGGGGGGGGGGGGGGGTCCGGGGGGGGGGGTGTCGGGGGGAGGGGGGTGGGCTACATAGTCAGTAACTCGTTGTTGGACATACTAATTGCTGTCTCGAAACCATTAACACCCAAGCACATTATTTTTTTCGCGCACTTAAATGTGAATTGAAATGAAGAATGTTTACTTTGTCGAACAATCAAGTCTCAAGTTGTACACAAAACATTAATAATAATAATAATAATAATAATACGAGAATTTATATCGCGCACATATCTCACCACAAGGCGACGCAAGGCGCACAGTACGAAATATGAGAGAGCCCTGAAATGCAGCCACTCGGCGCAGAAGGGACAGCACTCTATATTTCGGGGGAAGCATGCTGGGTATTTTCGTGTTTCTATAACCCCCCGAACTCTGACATGGATTACAGGATCTTTTCCGTGCGCACTCGGTATTGTGCTTGCGTGTACACACGAAGGGGGTTAAGTCACTAGCAGGTCTGCACATAAGTTGACCTGGGAGATCGGAAAAATCTCCACTTTTAACCCACCAGGCGGCAGCGACCGGGATTCGAACACACGACCTTCCGATTAGGAGGCCGACGTCTTACCACCACGCCACTGCGACTTACTCACTCCGCCTCACGGTCTCAGATCTGGCTTTTTAGATGAGATAAGAACATCCGTCCACTTGGTCCAATTCCAAAAAATGAACAGCCTGTGTGCTCTCTGCGCACAATGTTTTAGGTTTTTTTATAATTAATTTTGTAAAAGGCACCAGTGCTTTTTTTGACAATTAATTCCTCAAAAATTGCTTTTTCGTATGCGACCAAATGGTGGGATGGTCTTATCCCATGTTGAATCCTCACCAGATCTGTAACAGCGAGGTGGAGTGGACCTTCAACAACAAGCACGTAATGTCTACATTGATACATCTATAATGACGTTTTATTGTCATCCTTTTGCGTATATTCATCACACAGTTTGGTTATCTCTAAAACGAACAACGAATTCTGTTTTCAAGGTTTGTCGTGATCTTTGTCACTTTCGGAAAAAGCTACCTTTGGCCAGTTAAGACGTGGTCAAAGTTTGCACAGAAGCATAAATAAAATATTTCTTCGGAAAAAAGACAGGAATCCTGAACAGAAGAACCGTTCGACTCACCATGTCACTATAAGTACCTGCCTGCATTTTGATCATCACGCCCTTTGTAATATTTTTTTAAGCCCTTTTTCTTACATTTTATTTCCAAACAAGAGTAATTTTCCCATCTCAGCATATCTGCACGCAACATTTGAGGTATTACATTGTTTTGTCTTTTCCCGAAAACACACTCAGTCAAAAGTCCATTGACGTAAACATTCAGGAACGGTCCGCGAATCTACTCATGCTTAAAACTTTCAGAGGAAACCTGCACACATTTAGTGTTTTTTTCTATAGGTTTATGTACTTCCCCCCAAAATATATGTTTGCAAAATGTTACCTCATACAAAGCTTCCGTGTTTCTGCACTCTAGATATGCCTGTATCGTATTATCCCCTCACACATACTCAATGCATACTGCATTTGTAGTGATTTCAAGTCCTTCTACCAGACTCTAGAATCCTTCTGCACTTGAAAACAAACTCAAAACCTGCGCTCGTCCTAGCTTTCTTCTCAAACGTATCATAAACATGCGAGCTCATAATAATTCCAGTCAATCGTACTTGAGAATTTCTGTGCTTCAAACACATACCAATCCAATCAAGTTCTTGAAATAGTTTCAAGTTTTCCCGGCAAAATCTTTGACTGCGTCCACATGCTCTGCGGTGAAGACGGTCTGGTTATTTTCGGTATCTACCAGTACGGCTTGAGAGTTGCCCTCCTCCATGCGTCTGCTATGCTTCTACAACTTGACCACGACGAGTCTTTCCTGGCAGATGTAGGTAAATCTCTTCGGATTCGGTGCGATTCTGCTCCACTGCCTGCTATGCTTCTAGAACTTGAACCATAACGAGCCCTTTCTGGCAGCTGTAGGTAAATCTCTTTCCATTCGATGTGATTCTGTTCCATAGCCTGCTATGCTTTTAGAAATTGAACCATAACGAGCCCTTTCTGGCAGATGTAGGTAAATCTCTTTAGATTCGTTGTGATTATGTTCCATAGCCTGCTATGCTTCTAGAACTTGAACCACGACGAGTCTTTCTTGGCAGATGCATCTCTTTCGATTCGGTGTGATTCTGCTCCACAGCCTGCTATGCTTCTAGAACTTGAACCATAACGAGCCCTTTCTGGCAGCTGTAGGTCCATCTTTTGAGATCCGTTGTGATTCTGCTCAATAGACTGCTATGCTTCTTGAACTTGAACCAAGACGAGTCTTTCTTGGCAGATGCATCTCTTTCGATTCGGTGTGACTCTGCTTCATAGACTTTCCTGTGGTTGATGTGTTCACAAGCCTTTCATTATCCTGCCCTCGTGCTCAGACTCCACCACGAAGACGGTCTGGTTGTTGCGCGTGTCCACAGGCTTGAGGACCAGCGTCTTGTAGGTTCCGGCCTCGTTGACAAAGGCTATGGCTTTGGCCAGGTTCTGTACGCCCTTCCAGTTGTCCTTAGCGGATCTCTGTCTCCTGACCCCTTCCTTCTTGCCTTCTCCTCCTCCTCCTCCTCCTCCTCTTCCTCCTCCTCCTCCTCCTCCTTCTCCTGCTCCTCCTCTCGCTCCGCGGCCTTTGCTCCGCACGTCTTCGACGGAGTCGCCCATGCTCCCTCTCGTGCTGTCTTCGCTAACCTTGCGGCGTCCTGGTTTGGCTTTGAGACGTTTAGTGGCGTTGGCGTCCCCATCGCTTTGTGAGCTGGGGCTCCCTTGTGTCCCACGGCTACCCTCGTTTTCCGTGGAGTAGTCCACTGCCGCGCGGTGCTGCTGCCGCTTAAACGACTCCCTCCTCGCGCTGGTCGGGCTCCTCACTTCACCCCTGTTGCGCCTGACGTCATCACACTCGTCTGACGTCCCATCCTCGTCATTGCGGGGGAACTTGCGGCTTTTGAATCTCGGGCCTCTGCCGAGGTCGCCCGTAGAGTCCCCGAAGCTGCTTCCAGCTGTTTCAGACTGCTGAGACTTGGCGCGCGAGTCTTCTTTCTTCTTCTGGGAGAAGAGCACGACCAGCCTGTAGAACTGCAGCATGAGGACGAGCGAGTTCTTGGAGGTGAAGAAGAGGTTGGTGTAGCTGATGACGTCATAGCGGAAGATAAGCAGCATGCGTAGCACCAGGAACGGTCCATCCTGCAGCACCATGCTGATCACTATCGACCACACCTGTCAGACAAAGACAGAGAAAATAGAACACAACTGACAACACCTGCAACACACAGACTGTGAAAATAGAACACACCTGACAAGATCTGAGAAACAAAGGGGTGTAAGCGCTCGAAATGCAAACGAAATGTATTGCATCAAGAGTAAATGGGAGTTATGCTAAACAAAGACCCGGGCCGTCCTGTAGGACCATGCTATAATCACTATCGACAGCACCTGCAAAGCAAGGACAGAGAAGAAAGAACACAACTGACAAGATATGAGAAACAAAGGGACGTACGCGCTCTAAATGCACACAAAATAAGCAACAAGAGTACTGATTTAATTTAGGACAAGGAAGACCCCGCCATTTAGGCAACCACTGATACGCCGCTTTCGGGGGATGCATGCTTGGTATATTCGTGTTTCTATAACCCAACAAACTCTGAGATAGATTACAGGATTTTTTCCGTGCGCACTTGGTCTTGTGCTTGCGTGTACACACGAAGGGGGATTAGGCAAATCAGTTGACCTGGGAGATCGAAAAAATCTCCACCCTTAACCCACCAGGCGCGGCCGGGATTCGAACCCACGACCTTCCGCTTGGCATGCCATCGTGTTATCCACTAGGCCATTGCGTCCGTCTAACATGCAGCATAGACATAATTTACTCCACCCTCTCTCACGTACCTCAGTGGGGCAGCACGACTTGCCGTTGGTGCTGATAGCGGAAGTGGTGCTAGCGGACTGGAAGAGCACGGGGCGCATGCGCTTGGACTTGGTGCTGGTGAGCACGAAGGTGAACTGCGTGAGACTGGCCGTCCACAGCGCTAGGATGATGATGGTCAGCAGGAAGTTCTCCTTCACGCCCTCTTCCTGCAGCCAAGGCAAACAGTGGGTGTCATCAACAATTTGTGCATGGAAAAAACAATATAAGAAGTTTTTTCTGAATCGCTCTACACATACACACATGCACACCTGCACACATTCACCACCACCCTCGATTGCCTCGATTCCCCGTCTATGTTAAAACATTTAGTCAAAACTTGATCAATAAAACGACAAAATTAATTATCTGTGCTAAATTATCCGTTGATTAATGTCACGATAATTATTCTTTGGTTTGATTAAAGTGACTTGTATATAAATTAAGTCAATAGTGCCACTGGATTGGGCGCTCTACCGCCCTGATATGGCCCTTCGTGGTCGGCTAGGCGTTAAGTAAACAAACAAATTGGGCGCTCTGAATTTACAACGCTAAAGTTCAAGATTACCCCCAACTATACCATCTAACTTCTTCGATGTGTCTTCAAAATGCAAAACTTCCAAACGCTTCTCCATACCTTGAAAGCTTCGAACAGTTCGATGATGTCCGCCGCCATGCCGATGTAAACCAACAAGAGTTGTGAGAGTTGTTCGCGAGTGATCTCCCCTTTTGGCAGCAGCCATCTCCCGATGATGAGAATCAGCAGCAGCAACTGCTCCAGGATTTTGCACCACTCCTCTCTCCCCAGGGAAATTGAGATACGCAACTGCCAAAAAATAAAGTTACACCATTATTTTGTGATTTTGAGATACAAAGAGACGAAGAAAAATGTGTACCAGACTGATGTAGGATATTACACTACCCCTGTCTCCACCCAGGTAAATTGAGATACGCAACTGCAACAACAACAAAGTTAGAAAAAATTTTTTTTTGAGATACAAAGAGACGAAGAAAAATGGGTACCACCGAGACTGCTCTGGGATGTTACACTATCCCTGTCTCTACCCAGGGAAATCGAAATACGCAACTGCAAAAACAAAAAGTTAGAATTTTTTTTAATTTTTTTTGGAGAAATGGGTACCACTGTGATTGCTCGGGGATTTTAACACTATCCTTGTCTCCACCCAGGGAAATAGAGATACGCAACTGCCAAACAAAGTGACACAATAGACCTTTTCCAGAAATAACGGATTTTCAGCGGTCTGGCAGAGTAAGAGCCCCTTTACCTCGGACAAGCTTTTCAAAAGGGGCGCTTACTCTTCCAGACCGCTGAAAATCCTGAAAAAGCTATTTTCGAAAATCGTCCATCAATTTGTGATTTTGACATTTAAAGACACGAAGAAAAATGTGTACCAGACTCGACTGCTCTAAAATATGACTGTCTCTACCCAGCGATATTTTCGAACCTTCCCTTTAAAGGCATATGTACGCGCTCCCGTGTTTACAAAGTGTAGTTTGCCCATAATCGATGTCAAACGCACCATAAGACCATATAATGACGATATGTCACCATGCGCGGACCATAATACATGCATTACAGCTTGTTCTAGCCTCTGAAAAAGTGAGGATGTCAACAAAGCCGCGGTGTTAGCTCCCTTGCATCAACGTTACATGTGTTGCCAAATCTATAAATAGGACGATCCAGATCAAAATGAAAATTAACATATCTCAACATTGAAGGGGTCCTAGACCACAATATTTTGCAGGGAACTTAATTTAGCATGTCTCCAGCTGTTGGTAAAGCAATTAGCGTGTATAGTCATCGAGTACATATGCCTTTAAGCACACACGAGATGGCATCTTGATCCCTAACGCCACATGCAAGTGTTGCGTCCAAGTCAATACCAACAATGAAAACCAACCAAACAAAAACGCAGTATCGAACCTTCCCTTTAAGCACTCCCGAGATGGCGTCGCTCTCCGTCAGGTTGGTGTTGGCCATGGCCAATTGGTGGGCCAAGGGAGGCGCCATCCTCGTCTTCATCAGGTCAAGCTCCAGGAACCAAATGGCCGGCACCGTGGTACACAAATACAGCAACACGCTCGGGCACAGCCTGTCACACAGGAACCATGACAGTCAGTGATGTGTTTAATCGGATCACTTCAGCTAGGACACAACCTGAAAGGGGAAACAGAGAGAGAGAGAGAGAGAGAGAGAGAGAGAGAGAGAGAGAGAGAGAGAGAGAGGGGGGGGAGAGGGAGGGAGGGAGAGAGACAGACACAGACAAAGACAGAGACAGAGGCAGAGAGAGAGAGAGAGAGAGAGAGAGAGAGAGAGAGAGAGAGAGAGAGAGAGAGAGAGAGAACACCTTCAATCAGAACCCGTTCTGCTACAGTCATTGGATGGCCACGGTACAATCATACACAGATAGCGCAATACACTCGCACACAACCTTCAAAACAACACATCAACCTACCAGCCAAACAGTTAAATCAATCAACCATACAGCCACCCCTCCCCTCCACCCCCCACCCCCAACAATTTTTTTTGTTAAGTTAAACAAAAATAGAAAAGACAAGAACAAAAAACTCACCATTTCCACTCTCCTCCTTTCTTAAGCTTGATAGTGCAGACGGTCTCCAGGATCATAAGCGGGAGAGTTCCGCACAGACACCAGTAGAGTGGCTCCCCCTTGACCACCGTCACGCGCCATATGCAAATGAAGCCATGGAGGCCGAAGAGAGTGCGACTGATGATCGCTTTGCAGACGGCAATGGCAGTTCTTGTTCTCCTTAAACACGACGCCATCTTTGCACTAGGTTTAGGGTTCGAACCTCAGGATGGATGTCCTTCCTTCACAGCATGTAAGTGGGTGGAGGTTGGGGGAAGGAGCGAGGGGGGGGGGGGGTATTTACTGAGTCTTGATGAGTGTGTAGCCAAACTTGTGCTGTTGACAAAAAGGTTGAAGATCGCGGTGAACGGTGAGACATCTTTGACGATCAAAGTGAGATCAAGTGAAATCAATCAAAGTGAGAGAAACAGAGAGAGGGTGAGAAAGATACTAAATTGTTTTATTGGTGTTGGCAACCTGCACATTACAAAAGGTTAAAGGCATACTAACTCGCTCCCGTGTTTACAAAGTGTAGTTTGCCCACAATCGATGTCAAATGCATCATAAGGCCATATAATGACGATATGTCGCAATGCGCGGACCATATACATGCATTACAGCTTGTTCTAGCCTCTGAAAAAGTGAGGATGTCAACAAAGACGCGGAGTTATTTCCCTTGCGTCAACGGTACCTCTGTTGGCAAATCTATAAATAGGACGATCTAGATCAAAATAAAAATTCAAATATCTCAACATTTAAGGGGTCCTAGACCACAATATCTTGCAGGGAACTTAATTTAGCATGTCTCCAGCTGTTGGTAAAGCAATTAGCGTGTATAGTCATCGAGTACATATGGCTTTAAGGCTGCCCTGAATTGTGTCCAAAGTCGACTTCGCGATGACTTTGCCACAGCCTTGTGCAGCCAGCTTCGCAAAGTCCACTTTGCCCAATTAATTTGAGTCTTAAAGGAGTAGTCGGGGTGAGGCCTGTCCTTAATTGGTGAAGTCGACTTTGCCCAATTAATGTGAGTCTTAAGGGAGTAGTCGGGGTGAGGCCTGTCCTTAATTGGTGAAGTCGACTTTGCCCAATTAATTTGAGTCTTAAGGGAGTAGTCGGGGTGAGGCCTGTCCTTAATTGGTGAAGTCGACTTTGCCCAATTAATTTGAGTCTTAAGGGAGTAGTCGGGGTGAGGCCTGTCCTTAATTGGTGAAGTCGACAACGCGAAGTATGCATCGCGAAGCTGGCTGCACGGAGCTTCAGCACTGAGTTTCCGGTAAAAAGACTTGGCAAAGTCTTCGCAAAGACGACTTCATGGCGCAATAAGGACCGCCTTGAGACCAAGAGGAGGTGGGTGGTTTTTGAAAACTTATCAAAATCGAACACAAGTGCTTATCCGCTTACATATACACATGTGATTTACTGAAAAGGTGTCCGTATTAAGTCAGACGCGCATTTGACGGCCAAGGAGAGTTTGCTTTCATATACTGTTCCATTTGAAGTGTTCATTTGACACAACAGCAAAGATCAAGTCTGAATTCAGGTAGATTCAGAGATGATTGATCAGTGCCTCGATCAGAGAAGAAAATTCTGAACATTGTTATTTGTTCAAGTTCTTTCTTGAGAAATGAGAGAGAGAGAGAGAGAGAGAGAGAGAGAGAGAGAGAGAGAGAGAGAGAGAGAGAGAGAGAGAGAGAGAGAGAGAGAGAGAGTTTAAGTATCACTCAGTTTTGTTGTTGATTTTATATATCATATTTCTCATGTTCGATTTTTACAGCATTCAAAAACGTGTGCCGAAATGTTGATTTTCCGGAGTTGTTTTTGTACTTATTTGTCCGTGCAGAAACATTTAAAATCAGGCGGTGTATCTCTTTAATGATAAAAACAAAAACCGCGACAAACTGGTAAAACAGGCCTGAGAGTGTCCATGTTCAATCACGTGATCAGAATAAAGTCGTTGCGGCTTATTGTCTCTGAAGGTCACATGTCGCACTTAATTAGTATAGCTTAAACGAGTTCGGTTTTTTAAATGATTAAAGATACCCTTCTGCCAGTAAGCAGCATCTGGAGAATTCATCTATTGTTACGTTTGTGTATTGAAGTGCAAGAGCGCAGGCACGCAGATACGTATGCAAAATACACACTCACACACACACACACACACACACACACACACAAACACACATACACATAAATGCCACCCCCACTCCCACACAAACACACACACACAAACACACACACACACACACCAACACACACACACTCACCAACTCACACACCAACACACACACACACACATCCTTAAACACTCCCACACATCCCCCCACACACACATCCCCCCACACACACATCCCCCACCCCACCACTCACATCACTCCCAACCACTGACCTGTATCATGTAGGTCCGTGCTACCAATACTCGCCTTTGCGCACACACCCTTACCCCCGAAAGATGACTTTTCCATTGCAGAGATCCATCATGTGGGTAGGTCCTTATAAGTTGCCAGCTGCAATTATCATCACCCATCAATTCTCTTTTTTACCCCTCGCACTGAACCTGCTTTTACTCGTCCCTAGCGCTTTTTTTATTTTTTTATTTTTTTATTTTTTTTAACTCCGCAGAATACCTATCTGTTCAAGAAAGAATGTGTCGGAATGCCTTGCTGTGAGGAGAAAGAGAATCCTCTTTCTTTAAAGAATCTGGTCAGTTTTGAGGACCATGTTGTATTTCTTGTTTTCGTGTTAAATCGTTGAATTATGGTTTATCAATAATAAAGCTCAGGTCAGTACTCATTAATTTAGTTAAGCAGTCAGTTGGCCAATTTATCAATTAATCAATCATTCCGCCCAGTCAATCAATTAAGCAATGAAGCCATATTTTATTCGTTCATTTTATCATTGCAGATCCAATACGTGTCAGAGTATGATATCAGAGCTTCTGGATGTTAGTGCGCATGCATGCACGCAGAGACGTATGCAAAACACACACACACACACACACACACACACACACACACACACACGCGCGCGCGCGCGCACACATACACATAAATGCCACCTCCACCCCCACACAAACACATACACACACACACACACACACACACACACACACACACCAAAACGATTTAGTTGGTGAGTGCGCCTTGAGTCGCCTTATGGTAAGATATGTGCGCGTTATAAATTCTCGTATTACTATTATTATTAGTGGTATGTTTCAAAGACGTTGTTTCCTTCATTATACGTGACGCTAGGAACAATAGAACACCTACATCAAGGAACCAACCAAGAAGTTAACTAAACTGACAAGCAGAGTAGAAAGAGACTGAAGATTATTTTGAAGTAATGGCATCAAAAACTAAATATATGTGACCCTCCACCACGAAATGAGTCGCATGTCACCTGGCGCGGTTCTGCGCTAGGCTTAATATAAGTCCGGGGAGTGCCTGGTAACAGTGCGTGGGTCACCTTAGTCACAGGCTTATAAGTCAAACAGTTTTCGCTCTTTTCTAAAACGGTTTTCACCACTGGATAGAGCATAAAAAACGCTTTATGAAAATGTAAAAATATGAAAATCATGCAAAGGTGATATGCGACTCATTCCGTGGTGGAGGGTCACATATTGTTGCTGCATGTTTGTTTGTCTTGTCGGTCTGTCTGTCTGTCTTTTTCTTTTTTTTCCCCATATCTTTCTTTCTTTCGTTCGTTCTTTCCTTCTTTCGTTTTTACATTTAGTCGAGTTTTGACTAAATGTTTTAACATACAGGGGGAATCGAGACGAGGGTCGTGGTGTATGTGTGTGTGTCTGTGCGTGTGTGTGTAGAGCGATTCAGACCAAACTACACTGGACGGAAATGATATCCCCGGACTTTTTTTCTTTTTTTTCGATAAATACCTTTGATGACGTCATATCCGGCTTTTTGTAAAAGTTGAGGCGGCACTGTCACACCCTCATTTTTCTATCAAATTGATTGAAATTTTGGCCAAGCAATCTTCGACGAAGGCCGGACTTTGGTATTGCACTTCAGTTTGGTGGCTTAAAATTTATTAATTCTTCTTCTTCTTCTGCGTTCGATGTTGATGGCCGTGCTAAATCCTCAGACCAGTGGCTGCCAGGAAGTCCGCAGTAAAATTTATTCATGACTTTGCTCATTAAAAATCTGAAAATTGTAAAAAAACAAATTTTTATAAAACGATCCAAATTTACGTTCATCTTATTCTTCATCATTTTCTGACTCCAAAAACATATAAATATGTTATATTTGGATTAAAAACAAGCTCTGAAAATTAAAAATATAAGAATTATAATCAAAATTAAATTTTCAAAATCAATTTAAAAACACTTTCATCTTATTCCTTGTCGGTTCCTGATTCCAACAACATATAGATATGATATGTTTGGATTAAAAACACGCTCAGAAAGTTAAAACGAAAAAAGGTACAGAAAAGCGTGCTATCCTTCTCAGCGCAACTACTACCCCGCTCTTCTTGTCAATTTCACTGCCTTTGCCATGAGCGGTGGACTGACGATGCTACGAGTATACGGTCTTGCTGAAAAATTGCATTGCGTTCAGTTTCATTCTGTGAGTTCGACAGCTTGACTAAATGTTGTATTTTCGCCTTACGCGACTTGGTTTTTTTTGCACCACTGGATTTTTACGTGTATGACCGTTTTTACTGTGCCATTTCGGCAGCTACACGCCATTTTGCGGTTGTTGCATGATCGGTATTTTTACATTTAGTCAAGTTTTGATTATATTTCTATAACCCGCTGAACTCTGACATGGATTACAGAATTTTTTCCGTGCGCACTTGGTCTTGTGCTTCCGTGTACACACGAAGGGAAATATGGCACTATAGCAGGTCTGCACATAAGTTGACCTGGGAGATCGACCAGACATCTCCACCCAACTTATTTATTAATCCCTCTGTGATGAGAAATCAGCAAAGCTGTTGATTTTTACATTTAGTCAAGTTTTGACTAAATGTTTTAACATAGAGGGGGAATCGAGACGAGGGTCGTGGTGTATGTGTGTGTGTGTGTGTGTGTGTGTGTGTGTGTGTGTGTGTGTGTGTGTGTGTGTGTGTGTCTGTGTGTCTGTCTGTCTGTCTGTCTGTCTGTCTGTGCGTGTGTGTTTGTAGAGCGATTCAGACCAAACTACTGAACCGATCTTTATGAAATTTGACTTGAGAGTTCCTGGAAATGATATCCCCGGACTTTTTTCTTTTTTTCGATAAATACTTTTGATGACGTCATATCCGGCTTTTTGTAAAAGTTGAGGCGGCACTGTCACACCCTCATTTTTCAATCAAATTGATTGAAATTTTTGTAAAGCAATCTTCGACGAAGGCCGGACTTCGGTATTGCATTTCAGATGATTTTGGTCATTAAAAATCTGAAAATTGCAATACATTTTATTTTATATAAAACGATCCAAATTTACGTTCATCTTATTCTACATCATTTCCTGATTCCAAAAACAAATAAATATGTTATATTTGGATTAAAAACAAGCTCTGATAATTAAAAAATATACAAATTATGATCAAAATTAAATTTTCGAAATCGATTTAAAAACAATTTCATCTTATTCCTTGTCGGATCCCGATTCCAAAAACATATAGATATGATATGTTTGGATTAAAAACACGCTCAGAAAGTTAAAACGAAGAGAGGTACAGAAAAGCGTGCTATCCTTCTCAGCGCAACTACTACCCAGCTCTTCTTGTCAATTTCACTGCCTTTGCCATGAGCGGTGGACTGACGATGCTACGAGTATACGGTCTTTCTGAAAAAAATTGCATTGCGTTCAGTTTCATTCTGTGAGTTGGACAGCTTGACTAAATGTTGTATTTTCGCCTTACGCGACTTGTTGTTTAGTCGATTAGCTTACACGATGTGTGGCTTTTTACATTTAGTCAAGTTTTGACTAGGGTCGTGGTGTATGTGTGTGTGTGTGTGTGTGTGTGTGTGTGTGTGTGTGTGTGTGTGTGTGTGTGTGTGTGTGTGTGTGTGTGTGTGTGTGAGATAAAACCAACTAAGCTTACATCCAGCACAAAAAGGTGTGTGTGTGTGTGTGAGATAAAACCAACTAAGCTTACATCCAGCACAAAAAGCTTCAGGTCTACTTCACCAGTCAAAGACAAACGCATTGCTTTATTCAGTTTTCGACACATTATATTCACTCGATCAGAATCGAACCCTTTTTATGACTATTTTATTTAAGAAAAAATAACATATTGATTCTACACAACAAATGGTATTGCTATATGCTATGACTGAACGATGAAGACTAGCAACCGAGACAGATGAGGCATCAAGTTTCTTAGCCTTTTAGCCTCCTATGTTGCATACATGTCTTTTTTGTTATCTCCTGATAACTGACCAGAAAGGTACAAACATCGATTCTGCAACTACCTCGTAAACTTTTCGATCGCTAATACACCAGAACTTGATACAGTATGCAATACTCAAAGGCTTGATTAGCTGTTGCATTGAAACGACAGAAGGAATTAAAAGACCATATATATGTAACTGAGAGGAACCGATATATTCAAGTTCAGAACGAAGCAGTTTCTGCCTCAGAGCCTGTATCTCATGCTATGGAGCCACTAGAAGAGAAATGTCTGGCGTAGTTTGACCCAACAGACAGAGAAGTCAAGGGGGGTAATCTCTCGACAGCAGTTGTATTGCTGGTTTGTATTTGATCTCACAAACCATTCTTATTAACTTGTATAAATAGTTTATCGCTTCAGTAAACACTCATCTATTTTGAAGATTACCTAATTTTAAAAAAAATAAATAAATCGCAATTCAATATTTCACGCAAATTTTACTAATCCGCAAACAATTTTGCATGAACAAGTGTTATGTTAGGGAGAGAGTACGAGTGCGTAGTTAGACATATTTTGAGTGGAGTAGCAAAAATGCTTTAGCCTTGTACACATTATGTTATTGAACTGCTTAGCGGAGATTTCCAGATCAATTATACGGCGGTAAAAGACTGGTCTCTAGTACGGTCTATACATACAAAATATAAAAATAAACAAACAAACCAACACAAAAAAGGTTTGTGTTGCACGTAGGATTTAAGTATTAAGTATAGAAAAGGCAACATCGGAATAAAAACAAATCTCGTGGTTCTCTTGTCAAGGAGTATGCACAGAATATGAAAGAAGATTGTGGAGTAGGCTGCTTTCTATTCTACTGCTCTAAATTAGCAAGAGGCAAGCTTTACAATGCTATTCGCACCAGGATGCAAAGCATTCAGTGCTAAAGCTCTCAAATCACAATAGTTACAAGACAAAACACACTTCTTGGGGCTACAAAAAATGTTTATACTTTTAAGCACACAATTGGACACATTTTTGTAAACATTTTGTATTGCCTCCCTTGAATAAAACTTATTAAAAAAATATTCTGAGAAAAAAGTTATACTTAAAAGCAATTTGTTTGTTTGCTTGTTTGCTTAACGCCCAGCTGACCACGAAGGGCCATATCAGGGCGGTGCTGCTTTGACATATAACGTGCGCCACACACAAGACAGAAGTCGCAGCACAGGCTTCATGTCTCACCCAGTCACATTATTCTGACACCGGACCAACCAGTCCTAGCACTAACCCCATAATGCCAGACGCCAGGCGGAGCAGCCAATAGATTGCCAATTTTAAAGTCTTAGGTATGACCCGGCCGGGGTTCGAACCCACGACCTCCCGATCACGGGGCGGACGCCTTACCACTAGGTCAACCGTGCCGGTCTATGTGCGTAAGAGTGTGTGTTTTGTGTGGTATGAGATTTGTGTGAGTCAATGTGTGTGTGGGTGTGGGTGTGGGTGTGGGTGTGTGTGTGTGCGTGCGTGCATGCGTGCGTATGTACATGTGTGTGTGTGTGTGTCTGTTTGTATAAGAGAGAGAGAGAGAGAGAGAGTGTGTGTGTGTGTGTATGTGCGTGTGCGTAAGTGTATGTGTGTATGTGTATTTGTTTGTAAAGGTGTGTATGTCCGTCTGTCTATATGTGCGTATGGGGGTGTGTTTTGTGTGTATGAAGTGTGTGTGTGAGAGAGTGAGTGAGTGCGTGTGAGTGAGTGTGTATGTGTGTACGTGTGTAACTTGTGGTGTGTGTGTGTGTGTGTGTGTGCGTGCGTGTGTGTGTGTGTGTGTGTGCGAGGCTGACGCTAAGTACCGGCATGTCCGTATGAGAGGGCCTTAGGTACCGTGCATAGACCTTGGCTGCACTAGGTACCGCGCTAAGTACCTGCGATGTTAAAACCCATGTACATAATACTTTTGTGTGTTGTTTATGATGTTTATATGTAGGCATGTTAGTTTGAACTACGATCCTTTATTTTTGTAAATAAGGCTCATCATTTTGTCAAGTAGTAGCGGTTTGAATTTCAAAGGTACTTAACGTATGAAATATACGTACAGAACCAACTTTTTACACACAACCTAAAAGTTCTCACTGCAGATTTAAAAATAACAGCAATCGTTCTCTTGTATCTCAATCATCATTGACAGCAAATAACTGAGTAGAAACATAGCCCTAATTGGGAGTAGTCGGGTGTTTTGACCAACGGTACTTAGTGCTTTCCGTACGGACATAGCGGTACTTAACGTCGCCTGCGGTTCCAAGGTTTTATTACACAGAAATAGAGATGTTGGTGGCCATATTATTTCGACCTGTATATCGGGACAGCACATTCAATTCAGACATTCATAGACAGACAGTTTGAACTACGATCCTTTATTTTTGTAAATAAGGCTCATCATTTTGTCAAGTAGTAGCGGTTTGAATTTCAAAGGTACTTAACGTATGAAATATACGTACAGAACCAACTTTTTACACACAACCTAAAAGTTATCACTGCAGATTTAAAAATAACAGCAATCGTTCTCTTGTGTCTCAAGCATCATTGACAGTAAATAACTGAGTAGAAACAATCTTTTACAAAGAATGACCAATAGTGAAGTGAATAGGCCTGAAAACAAACTCTCTCTCTCTCTCTCTCTCTCTCTCTCTCTCTCTCTCTTCTCTCTCTCTCTCTCTCTCTCTCTCTCTCTCTCTCTCTCTCTCTCTCTCTCTCTCGGTTGTATGTGTATATTAGGCAGCATTGATGTGCAAGATTATTGATAGAGGAAAGCAGCAATGCTTGAAACAAACCACTGTGTATTTTCCATACGTTTAAATATCATGTTTTCTATTTTTTTCCCTGTGATTTATGTGTACCCCCCCCCCC
>NC_090254.1:35668823-35704837 GCF_037325665.1 Littorina saxatilis | reverse complement strand
TAACCTATTGGAATCATGTTACTATTCCTGTTAGTGTACATATGCGTGCGCGAGTGTAGTATGCTTCGTATGGTATTTTTATCTGCTGTCTTATTATTTGTTTTGTCTTTTAATGTGCACCACACTGAAATTTCTCTGTATGAGATAATAAAGTATTCGTATTCGTAATACAGTTGTACTCGCAGGTAAAGCCACCAAAATTGAAATCAAACAGGGGGTCTTCTTCTTCTTCTTCTTCTGCGTTCGTGGGCTGAAACTCCCACGTACACTCGTGATTTTTGCACGAGTGGAATTTAACGTGTATGACCGTATTGTCGCGCCATTTAGGCAGCCATACGCCGCTTTCGGAGGAAGCATGCTGGGTATTTTCGTGTTTCTATAACCCACCGAACTCTGACATGGATGACAGGATCTTTTTCGTGCGTACTTGGTCTTGTGCTTGCGTGTACACACGGGGGGTGTTCGGACACCGATGAGACTGAGTCTGCACACAAAGTTGACTCTGAGAAATAAATCTCTCGCCGAACGTGGGGACGAACTCACGCTGACAGCGGCCAACTGAATACAAATCAAGCGCGTTACCGACTGAGCTACATCCCCGCCCGACTGAGCTACATCCCCGCCCTGACTGAGCTACATCCCCGCCCTGACTGAGCTACATCCCCGCCCGACTGAGCTACATCCCCGCCCTGACTGAGCTACATCCCCGCCCTGACTGAGCTACATCCCCGCCCTGACTGAGCTACATCCTCGCCCTGACTGAGCTACATCCCCGCCCGACTGAGCTACATCCCCGCCCTGACTGAGCTACATCCCCGCCCGACTGAGCTACATCCCCGCCCTGACTGAACTACATCCCCGCCCGACTGAGCTACATCCCCGCCCTGACTGAGCTACATCCCCGCCCTGACTGAGCTACATCCCCGCCCTGACTGAGCTACATCCCCGCCCTGACTGAGCTACATCCCCGCCCGACTAAGCTACATCCCCGCCCTGACTGAGCTACATCCCCGCCCTGACTGAGCTACATCCCCGCCCGACTGAGCTACATCCCCGCCCGACTGAGCTACATCCCCGCCCTGACTGAGCTACATCCCCGCCCTGACTGAGCTACATCCCCGCCCTGACTGAGCTACATCCCCGCCCTGACTGAGCTACATCCCCGCCCTGACTGAGCTACATCCCCGCCCTGACTGAGCTACATCCCCGCCCTGACTGAGCTACATCCCCGCCCTGACTGAGCTACATCCCCGCCCTGACTGAGCTACATCCCCGCCCGACTGAGCTACATCCCCGCCATAGGGGGTCTTAAAATAGATCGAGGTACATGTCTTTGCAAACTGTCCAAACAGAAAGTCTTAGAGAGCAGGGTCTTAGGGGAGTCTTAAATGGGGGGGGGGGGGGGGGGGGACTTAAAAATGGGGTTCCATGGTCTCTCCGAACAGGTGTCATGTGTCTGTCGTGCAACTCATTGCCTTTGCAAGTGTTATGTGGGTCATTAATGTGTGACATATAGCTGCAAGCTAAACGCGCTCCACGCACACACCCAGTCGGCGTGGAAATCAGTCAGCTGAAAAATGAATAAAGAAGCGAGACTTGTTCTGCATTTTATTTCGTGAGGCCAAAAAAAAGATAGGTGTGGTTACAGTAACATAGCCAAAAAAAATAGGGTAGGAAGGTAGGCAATCACTTTTTTTTTTAAACTTTTTTTTCTAATGTGTACAAATTAAACCTACTTGACAGGGAAATAAGTGTGCGACTCGAGCGCTGTCGCTTTCATTGCGTTTTCTGCACTCGTTTTTTTTTCTTTTTTTTCTGTTTTTTTTGACAAATGTAATAAAAAGTTATAGGGTCGGCCGGGTTACCGTAACCACACCTATTTTGTTTTTAGGCCTAACTGCTGGGTCTTTGTGTTTAACGTTGGTTTTGTGTTCGGTTTCGCTGATATGATCTTGTCTAATGAATGTACTTCTGTTGCTAGACTATATTACTTTAAAAGAGATATCATCAACAAGCAGAAGCGCTTAATTGTTTGTGCCAAACGCTAGTACAACAGTGGAATTAGTGCCAATGAAAATGCTGCAATTAACGATTTCGGAAGAAAAAATTTTTGTCTCGATTATCATGAGCAAATTAGCTAATTTGCACCAGTGGTTACATGCAAATGGCCCAGGACTTTGGCAGTACTTGTATCAATCATTATTCTGTAGGAATGCGAAGTCTTGAATTTGTTGGACGTAGGCTATGACGGGCCCGGTTTTAAAACTTCTTCCGAAACACTGCATAAATGTCTGAACAAATACCTGTGGCTAACTATAATTGTATTTGAAGTACATCTGGTATTTAGGCATAATACTATGAAAGTTTCAAAGCAATTTACCGAGTCATTGCTGAAATACACCGCTCTTTGTAATGGCACCTCTCAAAACTTGATTGACGCAAAACCTCCCGTTTTTGACCGCTTATGCGCTCGACATCTACAGAAGTAGGAATAGCATAACACACAAAATAAGTAAGCTAGCTAAACAAAACAACATTTTCTGGGTAGAGACTTGATTTGACTCCCCAGGTTCGAATCCGGGCCGGGACGGAGACGGGACAACTTTATTTGCAGACTCAGAGACGGTATCCATGTTCCATCCCCGTGTCATCACAGTGGCACGTAAAAGACCTCGGTCATTCTGCAGGTGGCTGATTATCCCTAAACACGCAGACACCTGGGTAGCGCGCCTCTGTTGCTGCTAGTTTTCCACTGGGAGGAAGCGACCCGAATTTCCCAGCAATGGGACAATAAAGTAATGAAAATAGAATTGGAAAATGAAAAGCCAAGGCGGATCTCGAAGACAAAATTATCAGGCTGGTCTACCTGTACAACAAACCCTTTGTATGTGTTCGATGACACCACCAACAACAACAACAACAACAATACCAACAACAACAACAACAACAACACACACACACACACACACACACACACACACACACACACACACACACGCGTGGAGCAAAATCTACTCACGATGTGTGCTGTAAAGAGCCAAAAGCACAAGTCTCTAATGGTACTCGTCCCATGCAAGACTTACCCCAATTTTTCGCCTTATCTCGGTTGCATGTTGGTCAGATAGGTTTGTCATTACATTTAGTCAAGCTTTGACTAAATGTTTTAACGTAGAGGGGGGAATCGAGATGAGAGTCGTAGTGTATGTGTCTGTGTGTATGTGTGTGTGTGTGTGTGTGTGTGTAGAGCGATTCAGAGAAAACTACTGGACCGATCTTCATGAAACTTGACATGAGAGATCCTGAGTATAAAATCCCCAGATACACTTTTTTCGTTTGTTTTTTATAAATGTCTTTGATGACGTCATATTCGGCTTTTCGTGAAAATAGAGGCGGCACTGTCACGCTCTCATTTTTAAACCAAATTGGTTGAAATTTGGGTCAAGTAATCTTCGACGAAGCCCGGACTTTGGTACTGCATTTCAGCTTGGAGGCTTAAAAATTAATTAATGAGTTTGCTAATTAAAGTTATCATTAAAATCGCATTTTCCGAAACAGATTTTAAAAAATGATAGCATTGTATTCCTCATCTTCTCCTGACTTTAAAAATATATAGATATGTCATGTTTACTCTAAAAGTGTGCTCAGAATGAAAGAAACAAGAAATTCCTCCGAGGTAGGAAAAACACCCCCGTCAAAGGGAAATAACCTTCTCAGTTGGTGGCAGTGACTGAGTGAGAATGGTTATTTCCCTTTGATTAAGATGTCCCTCTATAAGTCCTTGTATAATTTTAATCCACCAATAACTCCCTAACCGTGTGTTTGACTGGTCCCAATTTTTGTAAGGACCGTCTCAGGAATGTATAGAACCTGTTCACCAAGTTTGGTGACGATCGGTCCGTTCATTCTTGAGATGTATATGCGAACACAAACACACAAACAAACAAACAAACAAACAAACACATCGACCGAAACCTATACACACCCCTATTACCGGGGGTGTAAATACGGAAGCGTGCTTCGCGGAGGCGAGCGTGACCCGTCTCGGTCTTCGGTATCTGAATAATTATAGTCTCGGCGATGATTGGTTTGTGGTGTTGATCTTGACTAAATGTTTTTATATCGCTTCACGCGACTTGTTTTGTTCTTTGTCCATTTCACATTCAGTCACGTTTGATTGTGTATATGTAACTTTGTACCTTGCACTAGCTTAGCATAATTTTAGGGGTTTGTTTATGTATATTATCTCCTTTTCTAATGTGTGTGTGTGTGTGTGTGTGTGTGTGTGTGTGTGTGTGTGTGTGTGTGTGTGTGTGTGTGTGTGTGTGTGTGTGTGTGTGTGTGTGTGTGTGTGTGAATGAGAAATTCTGTTTGTGGCTAAAATGAGCACACAACAACATTAAAATACATAAATACAAGCAACTATAAAAACACACACACACATACACACACACACGCACACACACACACACACACACATACACACACACGCACACACACTGACACACACACACACACACACACTGACATACACACACGCACGCACACACACACACTACACACACACACACACACACACACACATAAACAGTGACACACACACACACTACACACACACACACACACACACACACACACACACACACACACACACACACACACACGAGATAGAAGCCGCCACGTGTGCAATAATTACGTCCACGGGTATATCATCTTATCTAATTAATGTACTGCTATTGCGTTTTAATTCGAATCACGCGTACTGAAGTGACTCGAACACAAAACAAAAGATAAGACGAAAACTAAAGTGTGTACATTACACATAAAATTTATCATAGCACGCAACTCAAAAACTTCCACATCACTGAGGTCGCACCACTATCTTCTGATCAGTGTCGATATCATCAGTCACTCAGTAAAACTAAAATTTAAAAAATATGAAAATAAAAATGGTTAAGCATGTCTGAATTAAAGGTAAATTTTTCCGAAGGCGGGACCATGAAGATCTTATTGTTTTCATCAACTCATCAACTGATTTAAGGCTCTTGCGGGACTTGTATGCAGTGCAACAGATAATTTATGTGTGTTTTTATCTGTTTGCAGCGCCAAAACCTCACATTGATCTGGAGGCTGAGAAGCTGCTTCTTTAATGAACAAAATGTGTGTTTGTTTCGGTATGTTTTTGTGTGGGTTTTTTGGTGTGTGTTTTTGTTTTTTGTTTTTGTAGCTTGTTTGATTGTTTGATTGTTTTTGTATTTCTTTATCTCTTTTTTCGTTCATTCTCTCGTTCTTTCGTTCATTCTTTCTTTAATTCTTTGTTACACTCCATTGTTTAGCTAAACGCTTTTGAAGAAGGAGACTGAAGGCGTTTTGTCGTGCCAAGGGAAGTAACTACCTGTCAGTAATTACATCTCGATCGCAATACGCGCTTCTCTCCCTTGCATTGCTGATAACCGTCTGCGACTGCACATACCCGCGTGTCAATAAAACCAGCATGCGATTATTTCCCACACACATCCACACACACACAGCATTTACACACAGAGACAGGAGGTAGAGGCAATAACAAACTAAAGAAAGACCCAACTGCTACGACTAGCCAGAGATAATAGCAGACAGCACACGCCAGGGTAAGTCACTCCAAAGTGTTGGCATCACTTCCGGTTGCGCATGCGCTTAGTACAGGCCACGTATGGTGCTACAACACATACAGGCGATCGTGTATCAATAAAAGCAACTGGAAACAGTCTTCTCATTAATAACCTTACCACATCGACAACATGGTAAGTAAATTCAGTGCACAACAACTGCTGAGAGGGTGTACTCTCCTGCTAACGGGATATTCGTTGGATACTTGATCTCAGTTGAAAACGGCATGTTTACTACCGGCTCGAATCTGGTTTGCTTCTGCTACTCTACAAATTCGCTGTTCAGATTCCATTTATTTTCGATATTTGCCCAGGACGATGAGCATCATACCATTTAAACGAAACATAAGGTTGTCGTTCTATTAAATACAAGTGATGCATTGAGTCCTTTGCTCATTTTTGACTCGTGCCCAGTGCACTTCACTTAGTCTGTACTTGACGTTCTTGCCTGGACTAGTTACTAGAGAGTGAGGTGATGGTAGTGTATGGAAGAGGCATAGTCTTGTTCTCATTGACCCATTCTTTTTTCTGACAAATCGTTCTGACCTCTGGTTGGTCGACTATCTGATAGTTTTGCATGTAGGAGCGCTTCTGGCTTTGCAAAGTTTGTAGCCAGGTCATTTGGACATACCGAAAAGGTCTATTGACCTCTTGGTCTGGGAACAACACTGCTTGAATGTGTAGATTACTATTGAGTGACAAAATGAACAAATTTGTATAGATTTTTTTAAGCTGTGACTGTAAGTTTATTTCAAAGTACTGTCAATGTCAATACTGTCATGCATTTGTTTTAACGATAATGTGTTGAGCATATATATGACAAATATTGCATTAATTTTGTCTAATGATGGTGTTTGATTGGTTTGTAGCCTCTTCGATTAGACATCAAACGCAAGCTGTCTGCACGGTCAGACCGCGTCAAGTGTGTGGACCTTCACCCATCTGAGCCATGGATGCTGGCCAGTCTTTACAATGGAAATGTTCACATCTGGAACTATGAATCTCAGGTAACCTGTCAGTTAACAATTAATGTGTTGAACTTGTGTTGTAAACTCTCTCTCTCTCTCTCTCTCTCTCTCTCTCTCTCTCTCTCTCTCTCTCTCTCTCTCTCTCTCTCTCTCTCTCCCTCCCTCCCTCCCTCCCTCCCTCCCTCCCTCACCCACCCACCCCTTAGTGGCGGTCAATCTTTTCAGTAATATAGGCTAAGCATACTACTACGATTGATTGATTGATTGATTGACAACTATGGACTGTGCAGTAACGATATCATTTACATTGCGGTTCATTTTTTCATGTGACCTGTTGATAAATAAATTAGAAAAATAAATATTTAATGTATGAATTTGTTCTCACCAACATATTGCTTGCTTGATGTTACAGCAACTGATCAAATCATTTGAAGTATGTGAGCTGCCAGTGAGAGCTGCCCGTTTCGTGGCACGGAAGAACTGGGTCGTCTCCGGATCGGTGAGTGGTTGATGTTTTAAAATGCGTATATACGTCTGTTTTATATGGCTTGCTCTGTATTTCATGAGAATGGCCGAGAGATCTTAACATCGCCATGGTCAATATCGTTGCAAAGAACATACTGTGCATCTAACTGGAAGAGCTGACTTGGTTCAGCTGCATCTCAAAATAATCCAATTTAAGAGTGCACTTGTTCTAGATGCTGGGTATTTTGTCTTTCTTTCTGTCATCTGAATGTACTACAAAAGGAATTGAACTGCTGTTGTAGAATTAATTAAAAAAAATTAAAGTTTTAAAAATTGGAATGTTTTATTTAGGATAAAACAAAAAAGTTACTCATTCACTAATTGTACCTGTAAAATGAATGTAATTTGTGGCCATGGTGTGCAGGATGACATGCATGTGCGTGTGTTCAACTACAACACGCTTGAGCGAGTTCACCAGTATGAGGCTCACTCTGACTACCTGCGCTCCATCGCCGTTCATCCCACACAACCCTACATCCTCACCAGCAGTGGTACGTTTCTCTTTGTCTCCTTTTAACATAGACGGGGAATCGAGACGAAGGTTGTGGTGGTGTGTGTGTGTAAAGTGATTCAGAAAAAAAGCACTTCTGGACCGATCTTCATGAAACTTTACATGAGATTTCCTACAAACAATTTTCATTTTGTTTTTTGATTTTGTCTTAAAATGGACCCTTTCTATGAGAGCAGATTCGACAGTACCTATATTTACCTGGATTAGTATATACAGATAGTCATAAGGTGATGTAGAATATGTATTTATTGACTTGACACTGACATTCATACATGCGTTTTTATGTGTGTACTCAGACGACATGCTGGTAAAGCTATGTGACTATGACAGTAGATGTTTATACATGTGTTTGTGTGTATGTACTCAGACTACATGCTGATCAAGCTATGGGACTATGACAGTAGATGTTTATACATGTGTTTGTGTGTGTGTACTCAGACGACATGCTGATCAAGCTGTGGGACTGGGACAAGAAGTGGACGTGCACCCAGGTGTTTGAAGGTCACTCTCACTACGTCATGCAGATCGTCATCAACCCCAAGGACAACAACCAGTTTGCCTCCGCCTCTCTCGACAGGAGCATCAAGGTGGGTTTGGATGTTTTGGTTTTCACCTGTGTTGGGCTTTGGTGGGAAGAAAACTGTGATGTGAGATTACTCTCGTATGTTGGTATCCTCGTGTGTTAGTATCTGGGAGCTGGACATTTTAGGTTTTGTAAGAGAAATAACATAATGTCTGATTTGTGTCATTTCTTACAGTGGAACCCCCCTTTTAAGACCTTCAGAAATCTGAAAAAAAATCAGGTCTTAAAAAGAGGTAGTCTTAAAATGGAGGTAAAATTACAAAGTTTATGAGAGAAAAAATTCTGAAAAAGCAAAGTCTTACATTTTGGGATCTTACAAGGAGGGTGCCACTGTACATCTGTATTGAGGGGGGAATAATAGGCCGTGAAAAGTAGGATATGCGCCGAAATGGCTGCGATCTGCTGGCCGATGTAAATGCGTGATGTATTGTGTTTAAAAAAAAATCCATCTCACACGGCATAAATAAATCCCTGCGCCTTGAATATGTGCGCGATATAAATTGCATAAAAATAAAAATAAAAATAAACAAATAAAGCCCTGCGCTTAGAACTGTACCCACGGAATACGCGCGATATAAGCCTCATATTGATTGATTGATTGGTTCACAACAACGACTGTAAAACAAATTCTGAGTATTTCTAAAACTAATGTGATTATTTATGCAACTTTGCTGAAGACTAAATCCTAGCAACATCCCATGTAATGTATACGCGCAGGCTATTCACACTCTCTGTTCTGTTTATTCAGGTGTGGCAGCTGGGGTCTCCTACACCCAACTTCACCCTGGACGGTCATGAGAAGGGAGCCAACTGTGTGGACTACTACACGGGGGGAGATAAGCCTTACCTCATCTCTGGTGCTGACGACAGGCTCGTCAAAATCTGGGATTACCAGGTGAGTTATTGTAGAGTTGTGAAATGTTCGGCTTTAGTCCAAAGCTACACAGATTCTATTTGTACCTGGATTTCTGTAAATTAAATACAACTTTTCTGTCAGTTGAAAAACCGATTGAGTTTTTGAAAACCATGAATAAGTCCTTTTATTTTATGCCTTCTCTCTCCCCCTGTCCCCTGTCCCAACCCCAAGCATCTTCCCAGTAAAGTTTTACGTTTCTACCCCAGCCCCTGTAGCTAAAAATATTGAGAGTTTTGTAGAAGTGTTGTCAGGTAAAGCCTGATGTTCTGATTGAGTGTAACAGTGGAGAGAGCTGTCTGTTTACTTTTTTTAAAGGTCCTCGTCTACATTTTTATACCGAAATCGCCATTTGACCATTAAAATGCAGAGTCTATTATCTACAAATATCAACAATACACCCCCTTTCGATCAGGAAAGACGAAGCCAGTGTAGCCGTTTGAAAATTCATTGTAGTATTCCAGCGTAGTACTCATAGTAGGATATCCTTATTTGGAAAATGCCAAGCGCAAAACTCCTCTCAAATTCCGTGCGTTTAAAAAAAAGCGTGGACAGCGCTCCAGTGTCAAACTGTTGCTGCGTGGCTATAAGCAAAGTGACATGAATTTGATTGGTCAGTATTTTTAGGCAAAGCACATGTTCTCAGCAAACAGAAAACAAAATATTGGAAGCGTGAGTCACGCTACCCAAAAATAAAATCTTTTTTTACATATATTTTTTTTTCTATAACTTTTTTCCTCATGGTTCATTCATCATCTGACATAACTTTTTAGTGAAATGTAACCATAAGATTATTGAAAAAAAAGCAAAAATGTAGACGACCACCTTTAAAGTTTGAAGAAAGAAAGTTAACAGGAACGTTTCTTTGTCTGATCTCGTTTTTTATTTGAAGGGTGTTCTGTTAGAACCATTTATATTATTAAATCCTGTGAATATCGTGACTACGGCTCAATGGCTCACGCCTCAATCATTGAAAACCTGTTTTTATTTTTTTTTCCCCTACAGAACAAGACATGCGTTCAGACACTGGAAGGTCACGCTCAGAATATTGCAGCTGTTGCTTTTCACCCAGAGCTTCCCATTATTCTCACTGGCTCTGAGGACGGTAAGTCTCTTGATGCAAGTACAGTGCTTTTGGGACCTCAAAAAAATGGAGAAAAATAATAATAATGGACATTTATATAGCGCTTCTCCACAGCTCCAAGCGCTTGACAAGTTCAATTTACAAGTTCAATCAAAAACACAACACGATATATACAACTAATACAATTGTCTCAAATGAAAAGGAAAATACTCATCAAAGAGCACATATACATGCTTGCTAAAAATACAAAGAATCACATTTTGTTCGCAACGCAGCACAGTGCACAGACAACAGACAAATGCTCACAACAAGCACACATGCACAAACACACACACACACACACAAAAACAGGTCTGAGTCTTAAAATAGAGGTAAATTTCCAGATGTAAGCTTGGATCTTAAAGGGGGGGGGGGGGGGGGGGTCGGTCTAGAAAGGGGAGTTCCACTGTGTGTTAGAAGGAAATGCTGGAAGGGTTCTTAACTTACAATGCATCTTTGTGGTGTCAGGCAGTTTAGGACGGGCCACTTACATACTTATTATACTTAGGCTGATTTTGGCAAAGGAGGCCTTCAGATTGCTTTTGCATAATTGTGTAGTGGTTGTGTGTGTGCAAACTGGTGTGGATCAACACATGCATGTAGTGGTGTGTGTGGAAAGTGGTATGGATCAACACATGAATATAAAAAATACACTACGGTAGCTTCAGAAACAAAGATCCCTATGTAAGATAAACGTTCAAAACTGATACATTTGAGTCAAAATAAAATACAAACTAATAGCAGTAATAAGTGATAAAAGATACTGCATGTCAGAACACATAAACACACCAATGACAATGCTTATTTCAAAGATAAACTGAAGCCTACTTTCTTTTCAGACTTGATTCCACCTTGATAAAATTTGATCTGTTGCTAAATTTCTACCACTGTGTTGTTTAGGCACTGTGCGTATCTGGCACGCCAACACGTACCGCCTGGAGAGCACACTCAACTACGGGCTGGAGAGAGTGTGGACCATCGCCTGTCAGAAGGGATCCAACAACGTCGCTCTGGGATACGACGAAGGCAGCATTATCATCAAGGTCTGATTTGGAGCACTGGCTGAAGATAATGTTTTTGAACGCCCTCACGGTTAAACCATTGGGGGCATGTTCCCGGGTGTTGCCCCTACTTTAGTTCAAATCTAAACAAGAAAGTGACTGTGGGTGAGATGAACATAGTTAAAAAAAAAAAGAAAAGAACTTCTGTACAACTTTAGATGATTTAATAAAATAAATTCTTGAAAAAGGGGCTGCCACGAAGAACGTTTGGCTGTTCTACTCGAGCTCCTAGCCACCAAGGTCTTTGTGTGTCAGCGCTATAGTTGGTAAGGCTGATGCTTAAAGGGCTGTATGGTACTGGGCCTGGGTTCGGGGGTATAGCACTGTCTCGTAACTAACGCGATAGTCGGACAGAGTTGCGCCCCTGGAACGGCAGGTAGTTCCGTTTTGTGTTTACAAAATGGAACCGCATGACAATCGGCCATTCAACTTCTTTACCCGCGTAGTTTGAACAGCAGACACAGTAATGTTTCCCTCCACCACTAATCTTCTTCTCTCGTTCAGCCAATTTGGACGTAAACAAAACAACCGGAACTACCCGCCGACAGCGCCGCGGGCTATGTCAGGGACGGACAACTCTTATCACTTTCGTTTTGAGACAATGCTATTGGGGGGGGGGGGGGTTACACTTTTAACCTGTCTTCCACCATTTCTCAGCAGGACCACCCAACCTAGGCAGAGCCACGCTAGGTGTACCTGGTGCACTGGCCTTGTTGTGTAGTTCCTTTCTTTTTGAAGATGAACAGACAGTGATATATGTGATTGTCAATAAGTTTATGAGTAACCCACACAGACTGTCATTTAGCTTGACCAGAGAGACCTCAAGTGCTATGTATTGTATCTCTTTGAGGACCGACGAACAGTGTTTTTAACATTTAGTTGCAAATAATTGCACTGAATAATGGTAGCTTTGCTTGAATTGGTCTGCTTTTATTTTTTTCTTGTAGGGTCATATATTTCAAGATATTTTGCACCATGTGCGGATGAAATTGCCCGGTTCCATTCTGTTCACACACTCTGGCAGTTATGTTCAAACGAATTGCAGCTGTAAATCAGACCCCTCACAGAAGTTTTCACGAACTGACATTATTGCAGTGAGCAGCCACTCAGGGGATATTGTAGGTTGAAAAAGCGCCAGCATTCTATCCAAATCTCAGAAAACTTTGCCAACATTTTAACAGATCTGCTAAACTTTTTTGACGATGAGAAAAAGATGACACTGAGGACTGACTTAAACTTCCAATAATTGTTGAACCTTTAATGTCCAATTCAGCAAATGCGTGTTAAGAAAAAAACCACCCAAAACATCTCTGTAATCTATTTGCCTTTTCCCTTTCAGCTTGGGCGTGAAGAGCCAGCCATGTCGATGGACTCGAGTGGCAAGATCATCTGGGCCAAGCACTCCGAGATCCAGCAGGCCAACATCAAAGCCATGGGCGACCAGGAGGTCAAAGACGGGGAGCGGCTGGGGCTGGCGGTCAAAGACATGGGTAGCTGTGAGGTCTACCCCCAGACCATCCAGCACAACCCCAACGGCAGGTGAGAAAGAAACGAGAGCTGCCAACTGTTACGCTTACATTATTTGCTGGGCTGAAGCAAATTTGCTGTACCTGTGCCTTCCTACCTGTTGACCTTTGCATCAAGAAGTGCTATTGACTCCCATCTCCCTCCACCTCTCTGTCTATTTCTCTGTGATCCTTGCCTACCACCAACCTTTGTCTTTCTCAGCGCAGCTTTCTCCTCATAACCTCCAGGGCTGGGACGTAGGACAATTTGTGTGTTTGCTTAACGCCCAGCCGACCACGAAGGGCCATATCAGGGCGGTGCTGCTATAACGTGCGCCACACACAAGACAGAAGTCGCAGCACAGGCTTCATGTCTCACCCACTCACATTATTCTGACACCGGACCAACCAGTCCTAGCACTAACCCCATAATGCCAGACGCCAGGCGGAGCAGCCACTAGATTGCCAATTTTAAAGTCTTAGGTATGACCCGGCCTGGGTTCGAACCCACGACCTCCCGATCACGGGGCGGACGCCTTACCACTAGGCCAACCATGCCGGTCATAGGACAATGAAATCTTGAAAGACTGTTTGGCTCTGGTAGTCTTCTGTTACCGAACACAACCCAATGTTTTATGCTGTTACAGGTTTGTGTGAGAGTGCTCAGCACTGATAGTCTACTGTTAACAAACACAACTTGTGTACATGTATTTTGGGTTGTTGCAGATTTGTGGAAGACTTTTTGGAACTGATAGTCCTCTGTTAACAAGCACAACTTAATATTTTGTGTTGTTGCAGATTTGTGGTGGTGTGCGGAGATGGGGAGTACATCATCTACACAGCCATGGCGCTGAGAAACAAGAGTTTTGGGTCCGCTCAGGAGTTTGTGTGGAGCAACGACTCCTCTGTCTACGCCATCCGCGAGGGATCCAGCACGGTCAAAATCTTCAAGAACTTCAAGGAACAGAAATCCTTCAAGCCTGACTTTGGTGCAGAAGGTAATAAAGCAAGAGAAATAGATGAATAAGATGTCGAACATTATGTTGCCTGTGGTCTGTCATGTTTTGTGTGGTCTGTCAAAGTTTAATGCCGTTTCTTTTGGGAATAAACTGTTCGTAATTTGCAAGAAAGCTTCAGGTAACACACTCTCCTTATTTTGTATTGTGCCAGGAGATTGATTTTGCATAACTCCTTTTCACTGTAATATTGTCTTCTGATGGCTTCCCTCCCTTAGTCCAACAGTCCCTGTTTCGTTGGTTCTCTGTCTTCACTGAGAATCAGGGATTGCTTGTCTTTGCACTGCTCTTTCCATTGTAAATGAATGATCTTCTCTTTGTTCCATATTGAATGTTGCACTGCTCTTTTCAGGCAATGGAAATGAATGGTCTTCTCTGCTTTGTTCCATATTGAATGTTGCACTGCTCTTTTTGGGCATTGCAGATGAATGATCTTCTCTTTGTTAAATATTTTAAATGAATGGGCTTCTTTTTTGTATGATATTAAATGTTGCTTTGCTTTGTTATAGGAATCCACGGAGGACACATGCTTGGTGTGCGCTCAGTCAGCGGTCTTGCCTTCTACGACTGGGAAACCACCGAGCTCATCCGCCGTATTGAGATCACACCAAAAAATGTGAGTTTGATTCTGGTGCCTATTTGACATTTGTTTGTTTCTTTAAATAGCCCTACTTAAGAGTTGAATCCTGGATAAGGAAAATGTTGACTGTATTTCAGAAATGTTCAGAATTTAAACTTAAACAAGAACATTGGCAAGTAAGAGATTGAATGCATTTCCAGATAAGGTTCCGCTTCTAGGTCATGAATTTCAGCTGTTTTTGAATTGGAATGCTGCTGATTGTACATGGCAACCTTGAAAGAGAGTGTGATTTCTTCATTATCGGAGTGGTATATAAGAAAAATGACATCTGCTTTAGAATCAAAAAACAAGAAAGGTATGTTGTTGAAAAGTTTGATTATTGACAAAACAAAATGTTATGTTCACAGATATTTCAACTCAGTGGTCTTTCAAGTGCACCGAGAGAAAAAAAACCTTGTCTGACAACATTTTCAGCCGCTTGCAGGCATTGTTTTTTTATTAGGCCAAAAAAAAAATAGTCTGTTTACGGTAACCCGACCGACCCTATTTTTTTCACGCGACCCTAGACTTTTTTTTGGCATTTGGGGGGGGGGAAAAAAATCTTGGGTTTTTTTGTGCAAAATAACGTAAAAATATGGTTTTTTGGAAAAGAAAAAAAAAATCCCGACCTACCGACCCTATTTTTTTGGCCTATGTTGCCGTAAACAGACCTATTTTTGGGGGGGGCCTTATGAAGTTTGGAACGTTGGCAGTCCTTTTTTGTTTGTTGATATCTGCTTTAGGTATAATTTTGAAATCGAGATACCCCGAAGATGTTGTTACATATGAAATTCAAACTCTATGTTGTTCGACTTCATTACCAAACACTCTCGTTGAACAGATCTTCTGGAGCGAGAACGGAGAGCTGGTGTGCATCGCCACCGAGGATTCGTTCTTCATCCTCAAGTTCAGCGCCGAGGCCGTGGAGCAGTCCAAGGACGACAAGGAGAAGGTCACGGAGGATGGCATTGAAGATGCCTTTGAGGTGCGGTGCACATTTTAGCCATCGTAATTAAAACTGGTCTTCAAACAAGCTTTTTTTTTTTTAGCTTTCTCCAAGTCATGGTATAGTTCTTCTGGTATAGAACTGCTCATGGGTTATGGTATGCAACGGTTCAAAGAGAATTACGAAAACATATAAGGTCTGTGAAATCAACCTTCAGTAGCATGTTTTACTGAGGGGCAGACAGAATCTGTGAATGCTTTGAAGTTGATAAGGCAAAAAAAAAAAAAGGTCTGTTTACGGTAACATAGGCCAAAAAAATAGGGTCGGAAGGTCGGGATTTTTTTTTTTTCTCCAAAAAAACATATTTTTACGTTATTTTGCAAAAAAAACAAGATTTTTTTAAAAAAAATTTCCCCCAAATGCCCCCAAAAAAGTCTAGGGTCGCGCGAAAAAAATAGGGTCGGTCGGGTTACCGTAAACAGACTATTTCTTTGGGGGGCCCTAAAGGATGACAGAAATGGAAGCATGACATTTCTTTTGATTCTGACCTGGAAAAAACTTCAAGTGGTGTTGAAGATTTGTAGTTCACGCTTTTTATCGCTCTCATACTTGGATTGAACATTCTTTGAAAATACTGCAGCATTGCAAAGGTGCTGATACAGAGATGTTGATAGGTGTCCGACATGGGTCATAGTCCGATTATTTGCCTAAAATGTCCGATTCATATGGTCAGGTGTCGGTGAGATGTTCTATCATACTTTGTAGAGGGCGGACAGAGTCTGATTAAATTTTGCTACCATCAGACGAGGCAATTGCACTTCATTTATTTTAGATCGCAGAACTGGTCCGTGCCAGCTATGTATTCAACGATGATGTGTATGCCCAATGTCGGGCACGTAAACTGTCCCATTCAAATTTGTGAAGCCGGTCAAATGTCCTATTCATGTTGATTAGGTCTGGACATTTGTCCACTTCACACAAAATGAAGCAACATCCCTGTGATAGAGAAAGGTGTCGAGTATAAAACAAACTTTTTCTCTGTTGTGCAGGTTCTGAATGAGGTTGAGGAAAGTGTGCGCACAGGGCTGTGGGTGGGCGACTGTTTCATCTACACCAACAGCGTCAACAGGCTCAACTACTACGTCGGGGGAGAGATCGTCACCATTGCTCACCTGGATAGGTGAGAACAGCAACATTTTCATTTGAAGCAGATGATCTGTACAGTGGAACCCCCCCCACCCCTTTTAAGACCCCCTAATTAAAGACTCCCTCCCTTTTTAAGACCCTGTTTTTTCTGATTTTTGAGTCACTTGAGAAAAAGTGACTCTATGTAATCGGTCAGTGTTAGTCTGTCCGTCCGGCCGTCCGTAGACACCACCTTAACGTTGGACTTTTCTCGGAAACTATCAAAGCGATCGGGCTCATATTTTGTTTAGTCGTGACCTCCAATGACCTCTACACTTTAACGATGGTTTCGTTGACCTTTGACCTTTTTCAAGGTCACAGGTCAGCGTCAAAGGAAAAATTAGACATTTTATATTTTCTCGGAAACTATCAAAGCGATCGGGCTCATATTTTGTTTAGTCGTGACCTCCAATGACCTCTACACTTTAACGATGGTTTCGTTGACCTTTGACCTTTTTCAAGGTCACAGGTCAGCGTCAAAGGAAAAATTAGACATTTTATATCTTTGACAAAGTTCATCGGATGTGATTGAAACTTTGTAGGATTATTCTTTACATCAAAGTATTTACATCTGTAGCCTTTTACGAACGTTATCAGAAAAACAAGGGAGATAACTAGCCTTTTCTGTTCGGCAACACACAACTTAACGTTGGGCTTTTCTCGGAAACTATAAAAGTGACCGGGCTCAAATTTTATGTGAACGTGACTCATTGTGTTGTGAATAGCAATTTCTTCCTGTCCATCTGATGCCTCATATAATATTCAGAACTGCGAAAGTGACTCGATCGAGCGTTTGCTCTTCTTGTTTATTCTTAACCTCTGTAAATTGACCCCATTTTAAGACTCCTTCCTTTTTAAGTGTTGTCAAAATTTGTCTGTATGTGTATGCATTGCATGCATGACATATCTGTCTGGGAGATGATTTGGTTCATGAGCCTCACAGACGTGAACAGTTGAAATAGGACTAGTAATTATTTCAAAACATAAAGCCTACATCACATGGCTAATGCCTCTTGAATGAATACGATTTTGGGTGAAATTATTCTCATTGAAAGAAACACCAGAAATTGTATTTCATTGAATTCACACGGTGATAGGCATTAAAGTTTCAGTGTAATCACAAATATGGGGCGGGGAAATAGCTCAGTCGGTTGCGGCGATGGCTTCAAAACCATTTGTCTCTATCGGCGTGGGTTTCGATCCCCACGTTCGGCCAGGGGTTTATTTCCCAGAGTCAACTTAGTGCAGACTCTCCTCGGTGTTCAAACACCCTCCTGTGCAACGCATGCTCACGCTGAAGAACCCAAGTTCACAGCGAAAGTCTCAGGGCTTTTAAACATTAACACATGCATGCAGGAGAGAAAAAAGGGTAGCGCCGTATACTGTATGGCAGCTGTATGGCAGCTCGCTTGCTCCAGTGAAAAAGCAGCCCGAATTTCCATGAGGGTAACCTCACAGGACTATATCCTTATCCTTCTCTTCCCCACAGAGTGATGTACCTGTTGGGCTACATCCCCAAAGAAAACCGTCTCTACCTGGGCGACAAGGAGTTGACCATCGTCAGCTTTTCCTTGCTGGTGTCCGTGCTGGAGTACCAGACGGCTGTCATGCGGCGAGACTTCGAGACGGCCGACAAGGTCCTGCCAACCGTGCCTAAGGAGCAGCGCACCAGAGTCGCTCACTTCCTGGAGAAACAGGTTGGTTGTTTGTGGGATAGGTGTTAGTTTTAATGTACGGTGGTGTCTGTAGACTCTTTGGGGTTTACTGGAATTGGTTTGGATATAACTAAAGGGTACAGCGCTGAAAGTCCACAAAATGGGGCACTGGCCTTTGGCTAGTACTTCTCATAATTTACTAGCCACAGAGCATATTTTAGTATTTTTACTCGCCAAACCAACCATTTGTTTCAGCAACTTTACTCGCATTTGACGAGTAGATTAACATTTCTACTCGCCATTTACATGTTTTTACTCTCCACTTTCAGTCCTGGGGCATGTCTTTTTTTTAAGAAGTGTAGATGTTTGAGTATGGTTTCTATTATGATCAAGATTTTCCAGAGGAGTTTAAATAATCTTCTTGTTTTCCGTCTTTCTTTCTTTCTTTTTTTTTTCTTTCTTTTTTTTTGTTATTTCTTTCTTCCCTTCTTTCTGTTGTATTTATTGTTGTAGGCTCTTCCCCGAGCAGTATCATTTGTTGCTATCCAGCTAGCTCGTTCATTGTTACACTTACAGCATGATCTTTCTGATGGGTCAATGTATAGGATTGCTTCTGAAAGCATTTGAAATGTTTTATTGTGATGAATGTAACATTAATTTGTTAACTATGATAACTGAGAATTATGTTATTTTAAAGTTGTGTTTTGTGTTGTAGGGCTTCAAATCCCAGGCTATGGCAGTAACCTGTGACACAGAACACAAGTTTGAGCTGTGCGTACAGCTTGGTGACTACAAGACTGCGTACAACTTGGCCAAGGAAATGCAGGTATGTCAACTTCAATTTTCTATTACTGTGAGGAGTTAAAGGTGCAGCAGAGATGGGAAAGATTGTAGTGGCACAAACATTCATGACCTCAAACATGGACAGAGCAGTGAAATGGAAAATAAGAATTAAATGGGAAATGAGATAGAAATGGGGACAGAAACTTGATAGGAAACAGATAGATATCTCGGAGAACTGATTTTGACAAATGTTGAACATATGACTGGAAGTGGAAATATATTGATGCAGACAGATGAAAATGCATATAACACGTCTCTATCTCACAAATACACGTACACAATAACATTAATAATAACAATAACAACACTTTATTGTCCATTAAAATGAGTACATGTACATAAAATGGAAAACATTTTTAAGAAGAAAACAGAAGAGTAAGAAAACAGAATACATGTAGTAAGAAAATAGAAAAGTAAGAAAACAGAATAGTAAGAAAACAGAATAGTAAGATAACAGAAAAGTAAGAAAACAGAATAGTAAGAAAACAGAAATAGTAAGAAAACAGAATAGTAAGAAAACAGAATTGTAAGAAAACAGAATTGTAAGAAAACAGAATTGTAAGAAAACAAAAAAGTAAAAAAACAAAGAAATTAAAAAATATTCACCAAAACAGCTATACATTTTAATTCGCCACAGTTACACAGCAACACACTCTCCATCCTCACATGATAACTAGCTCTCATTTTCCCGTATTTTTACCATTTCAGTCGGAACAAAAGTGGAAGCAGTTGGCGGAGCTGGCCATTAGAAAGTGTGAGTTTGGGCTGGCCCAGGAATGTCTGCACCAAGCGCAGGACTTCGGCGGTCTTCTGCTGCTGGCCAGTTCTGCCGGCAATGCTGAGATGGTCGGACGTCTGGCCAGCACGGCACAGGCCGCGGGGCAGAACAATGTGGCTTTCTTGTCAAACTTCTCCCTGGGAAAGTGAGTTCTGGGGCTTTTACTATACGGTAGCTAATGTTGATCTGTATCTCTGATGTAAAGCGAGTTCTTTGGCCTTCGTTGATACAGTAGAAAATTTTTATCTGTATCTCTGATGTAAAGTGAGTTCTTTGGCCTTCGTTGATACAGTAGAAAATGTTGATCTGTATCTCTGATGTAAAGTGAGTTCTTTGGCCTTCATTGATACAGTAGCAAATTTTGATCTGTACGGTGTGATGCAGCGTATAATACAGTAAAACATTATTTTCTAATTGTGAGTACCGGAAAAATATGTTTTGGCTAGTCGCAATGGCTTTAAAAAAATGAATTTGCAAAGAAAAGTTAAGAGGCATAATGGCATAAAGTTATCATCAACTGTGCTTCAAACTGTGCTATCAGAAAGCTCATCTGCAGTGTGGGTTTCCCTGTGGTAATGATATTCTTCTCTCCATGAAAACCGAAAGGGTTGCTGTACATTGGCAGATGATACACAAAATACTTTTCAAGATGTCTCTAGAAATGTACAAATGTTCCATGTTCATTTGCTATGAAAAGGTCATTTTCATCACCAAAGATTCGTATTTTGATGTAGACTTCAAGGAAGACTTATTTTGAGTATTTTGCTTTCTTTACAGATGTGAAGAATGCTTGGAGATTCTGATCAGCACCAACCGCCTGCCTGAGGCAGCTTTCTTTGCTCGCACCTACCTCCCCAGCCAAGTGTCAAGGTCAGTTGACGGCTCCGTTACAATTTTTACCAGATCTTGTTAGTACTTGTGTCATAGCTGCCAACCCTCCCGGATTTTCCGGGAATCTCCCGAATTTTACAACTTCTCCCTGCTCATATTCAAGACTAAACGGACCCCCTGGCTCCTGGATTTTGACTTCAGAAGGTTGGCAGCTATGATGTGTACTTCCGACAGATCCCGTGTACTTCCGACAGATATGATGTCTGTGTCCCATCCCCCCCCCCCCCCCACCCCTCCGCTGATAGGTAGAGGGAATTCCATCAGAAGAGAGGAAATTGAAAATTTTGTGAAAATGTTTATCATTTATTGGCATGGGAAGCTCTGTAAATATTTCTTTTATTTCACATTAATAATATTTTTGACTTTGTTTGTTTGTGTGTTGCGAAAGTGGTTCACTGTTTCTGTTAAACATCACAACATTGGAGTCTTTCTCAGTAACTTTCATGATAGCACACTGCAGACCACACCAGTTCCTGCTCTGCCCAGACGTTGCTTACAGTTAATAAAACTTATCATTCTAACTGTGTCCCCTCCACAGAGTGGTGTCGCTATGGAAACAGAATCTGGCGTCAGTGAACAAGAAGGCGGCAGACTCTTTGGCAGACCCCACGGAGTACGAGAACCTGTTTCCCGGCCTGAAGGACACGTTTAAGGCAGAACAGTTCGCCGCCAGCAAAGACAAGGGGCTGCTCCCCGCTGCTGCTTTACCCTCAGCCACTGTGAGTTCTACCAACATTCTCTTATTATTATTCTTTGTTCATGGGCTGAAAATCCCACGTTTACTCACGTTTTTGCATGAGTGCAATTTTAGTGGTGAACTTATGTTCAATCATGCTTTATGATCGTGTGTTTGTGGTATTAGAAATGCAATGTGGTGCCAAAAGACACATTTCCATGTTTATGTAAAATGAAAATGGACATTGAAGTTTTCTTATCTTATCTTATCTTATCTTATGTGTATGGCCGATTTAGGCAGCCATATGCCGATTTTGGAGGAAACTTCTGTTATGATTGAGAGTCCTAATAGTGGCGTGAGGATGGCCAATATTCAAACAGATCTGGGAGTCGGACAGCGCAGTTTCATGCCCCGAATGGCTTTGCCATGAGGAAGTAAAACAACTGTAGAGTGAAGGTAGCTAATTTTCAGTTAGGTTTGGGAGTCCCACAGTGGAATGAGGGTAGCCAATTTTGAAATAAGTTTTCGAGTCTAACAGCATAGGGAGGATACTCTATTTTCAGATATATTCAATGACTGTTAGTGTGTATCTCTGTTATTGTTTTAACACCAGCGTACACTGGTTTGTCTCTTCCAGCCTAACTGGGAGCGTAACCTGGTGGAGGAGATGCACCAGGCCGAGGAAGGAGGTGACTTCATCTACATTCCACCCAAAGACGACGATGATGATGACGAGGGAGAGGAGTTCGCTGAGGCCAGTGGAGATGCTGTGGTCAGTATATACTTGTACAGTTTTCCCCTTTTTGCTTGTCTTGGTTTTCTTGAGTGTTTGTGGGCTTCAAATTGCACAGGCACTTGTATTATGTATGGGCAGACTTTTTACGTGAAATGCTGGATTTTTTCCAACGATTTAGGCAGTTTGGCTTGTGTTTTGGGTGTTGTGGGGATTTTGTGCACATAAGCTATACAAGTCTCGTTCTGTACAGAAAGTTTCTGAAGGGTTTAAGTGAAGTTTAAGATTGATGGTTATCCTAATTAACAGTTTCTTGAGTGTTGTTCCATGAAATTGTGAACAAAATATTTATTTGCTGACCTTGTGTATTTAATCTTTGGTTGAAAAGGAACAGCTGAGCTTCCCTCAGATTTTAAGGAAGGTTCACTGTTATTTAACTTACACCAGTGTAGAGCTTTATTCATTCTGTAAAAACATGTCTATCAGACTTATTTGTTACTCGCCAGTCCAATATTCAAGTAATCTATGGACCATGTAAAACACAAAGGATATTTCTTAATAAAATGTACTCTGTTTTACTAGGTGGCTGACTGGTTTTTAATTCATAGGGAAAAAGAGGCGAAGCCTTCAAGGCTCACGTAAGAAATCGACAAACAGTAACACAAACTCAATCACTTCGTCACACATACACACACACACACACACAGTAAGCGGCATAGGTGACACTGTGCAAGAAAGCGAGACACTAGATCTAGATCTGAATGGCCGATTTCGAAGAAAAAACTAGTCTCGGCCCGCTCAAATAACAATGACCGAGACTTTCAGTAATTCCTTCGCGTGACGTCTAACCCTCTTACGTCATAATGTGACGTCTTCAAATGTTGTGACGTCTTCAAATGTTAAAGATTCTACCACAGACATACATACATACATACGCACGCACGCACGCACAGACAGACAAAAGTTAGCATTGCATAGGCTACACTTACGTGAGCCAAAAATTCAGTAGAAAACCCGTCGACTTGCATGCCCCCAAATATACTAACTACTATATATGTACTAACAATGTATGTATTATTGTGTTGTGCACAGCTATCCCCAATCAAGCCTACAACCCCCACTACCGTTACCGCCCCTGCTGTAGCAGCAACCAAACCTACACCAGCACCGGCACAACCACCTGCACCTAAACCAGCACCGGCACCACCCGCAGCCTCTGAACCAGCATCATCGTCAGTCAGTCAATCCATGATGGACGACATAGAGAAGGAGCTTGAGCTAGATCTGGAAAACGTTAATGTCGACGACATCGACACTTCGGTGAGTTTTGGGCACACGCAGAAGTGTTGTGATTAAATGAAAAGAAAAGAAAAGGAAACAACAACAAAAACAACTACATTCGTTTTCTGAATTGATTTGGTGTGGCCCGGTAGCTCAGTTGGAAGAGCACTGGACTTGTGATCCTAGGGTCGCGGGTTCGAATCCGGGCCGGGCCGGACACGGGTCAACTTTATGTGCAGACTCAGAGACGGTATCCACGTTCCACCCCCGTGTCACCACTGTGGCACGTAAAAGACCTCGGTCATTCTGCCATAAGTGCAGGTGGCTGACTACACCTTAACACGCACACACCTCAGTAGCGCGACTCTGTTGCTGCAAGCTTTCCACTGGGAGGAAGCAACTCAAATTTCCCAGCAATGGGACAATAAAGTTAAAAATGAAAATGATTATAATAAAAGTGGCACCCCCTTTTGAGAACCACTGATTTCCTTCCCCCTGTTTAGACCTTGCTTGTTGAGTTTCTGTTCATTTGCTCTGGAAATCTACCTCCAAGTTACGACTCCCTCTCGTTTAAGACCTGATTTTATCACTTTTGTTTTAAAGATTGTTATGAACATTGTAAAGTCAGTATAGAGTTCTCCTCCGAAAGGGGCGTATGGCTGCCTTAATGGCGGGGTAAAAATGGTCATACACGTAAAATTCCACTCGTGCAAAAAACACGAGTGTACGTGGGAGTTTCAGCCCACAAACGCAGAAGAAGAAGAAGTATAGAGTTCTTGTCCCAGCACTTGCACGAGTTTAGGAATCGAAAACATAGGGTTTGTCATGTAAAGTTGATTTGGAGTTCATACTCCTCATTCAAAATTGTACGGTGGTACTGTTAGTCCCCCCCAAAAAAAATGTTTGAGAGAGTTGTTAAACGATGAGGTTGGTGTTTTAGGGTGTGGATGTGGAAGCCGAAGAGGTGAGAGAGATACTCTGGGCATGAGAATATATTCATGGGTGGATTCTAATTTTTATTTTCTCCCTCGTTTTCCTCCTCACTTGTGGTGGAAAAAAGTGTATGCCTAGCATATTTTGTAAAACCTGCTACGATTTTCTGTTGTCTGTCGTTTGATGAATTAACTCAGTAGTCACTATGAGCTAACTTTACTTTGCGAGCTTGTGCATGCCTTCAATTTACAGAATATACAGAATACAGAATCTTTAATTGCCCAAGGTAGGGAATTTGTCTTGACATTGCTGTAAAGAAACATTAATTCCAGCCATGCACACCCAACACACGCATCTATTTTTTTTTTTTTTTTTTTTCTGCGTTCGTGGGCTGAAATTCCCACGTACACTCGTGTGTTTTTTTGCACGAGTGGAATTTTACGTGTATGACCGTTTTTTACCACGCCATTTAGGCAGCCATACGCCGTTTTCGGAGGAAACACACATCTATAAAAAGTTATCAACGACATCAATTTAAATACGACACTGGACAGCAATAAAAACAATTTTTTTAAACATAAACTAAAACTACCAACATACACTTTAATTTGCAAGTTTTCTTCAAATTTTCTCAGATTGTCGAAGTTGTTTAGCTTGCTTGTAAGGCTTTCTGAGATCATGGCAGGTTTTGCTGTAGGTTGTATGTGTGTGTACGATTCACAAAGTTAGATAGAATTGCAAATAACAGTACGTACGCTAACCATGCATCAAGTTGATGTACTAATAATCTAATTTCTGAGTGAGACTCACAAACTTTGATAAAAATGTATGTGGAGGATAGATTCACCTTTTATTCTGACTGACTTAACTACTAAGTAGATATTGCCAGTGGAAGTTTACTGTTTGGTCCATTGTGGTAGATTGGGGTTTTAACATTTCTGTTGCCACTAACATTGTGTGTGCTGCAAGAGCAAGGTGGAAGTGACTGGTCTCACACACACGAATGCATACACACACACACATACACACACACATACATACACACACATACATACACACACACGACGGGCGCAGTGGCGTGGTGGTAAGACGTCGGCCTCCAAATCGGGAGGTCGTGATTTCGAATCCCGGTCGCTGCCGCCTGGTGGGTTAAGAGTGGAGATTTTTCCGATCTCCCAGGTCAACTTATGTGCAGACCTGCTAGTGACTTAACCCCCTTCGTGTGTACACGCAAGCACAAGACCAAGTGCGCACGGAAAAGATCCTGTAATCCATGTCGGAGTTCGGTGGGTTATGGAAACACGAAAATACCCAGCATGCCTACTCAACGAAAGCGGAGTGAGCTGACTATGTTCTCAGAATATAGTGTGGGGAACCCAAATGGGTAAACGAGCTCACACGTAACCAGAAAATTCTGGAACGCTGAAGAAGAAAGAACACACACACACACACACACACACACACACACACACACACACACACAGTGACACACACACACACACACACACACACACACACACACACACACACACACACACATTTTAACATCCAGAAATATATGTGCTGCTCTGGTCAATTTTGGCTTTGAATATCTCTCTCTCTCTCTCTCTCTCTCTCTCTCTCTCTCTCTCTCTCTCTCTCTCTCTCTCTCTCTCTCTCTCTCTCTCTCTCTCTCTCTTTACAATTGTGTTATTTTTTCTTCTGTCTTTCTATCTATCTCGATGAGCCCTCAAGTAATATTTTGACTAAGTTTTGTCATATTTTCTTAGCCACCAAGTGACATCTCGAAATTTGAGACCTGAATAAAACACTTCAATAGTGTTTCCATGTAATTGACCTTTAAACTAAGTGAGTCAGCCACTCTTACGTAAGCTTCAGCTGGTGTCAGAAGAGGTGAAAATAAATTGGGTGTCACAGTGAGAGAGGAAGAGGGTGCAGAGGTGTGACCTTGGGGTGTCAAGGTCACAGTGACAATGGCGAAGGGTGCAGGGTGTGTTTGCTGGGGCAACAGGAGTGTGAAGGAGGCGTAAAGTGTGTTGTGAACAGGTATCTGTCCTTCTTTGTTGTTTTATGTCACTGCTGCAGTTTGTATGGGGGAGGGGGGGGGGGTGTAGAAGGGTGAATAGGTGTACCTGTGAATGTGGGCAGTGCAAGTGTGTGTTGTGTGTGTGTGCGCACGCATGTGTGTGCATGAGTCATGTCTGTCTGTCTGTCTGTCTGTCTGTCTGTCTGTCTGTCTGTCTGTCTGTCTGTCTGTCTGTTTTGCATCTACCTTTGTCTGTTTTCATTGTTCAAATCAAATCAAATCAAATCAACTTTTATTTTACGAGGGTTGTGGCATAAGCAATATAAACGAGCTTCTTTTCAACCAGCCCTCGCCCAGAGAGGGACTATTCTAATCTTGAATACATATATATATATATATATATATACACATACGTAAAACAATTACAAAAGATAAGCAAGGCAAAAAAACTATTCACATGACTATATACACGTTGTAGGCTATGCATACATTCTTGCGTTATGAAAATAGACAAGCAGCAACTTGTCTTGATCGAACCAGCAAGTTTTTCTTTAAACACATTTTTTTTTTAAATGTCCATTTGGAGTGAGAAAACAAAAACGCCACTATCCGCCTTGGCAGAAATCATCAGCTATAACTGGTTTGTCCCATGCACAATGAATCACTCCACATTCAGTGACAATGGTTTCCCAGACAATAAGTTCTAGAGCCAACCAGAAGAGTACAGGGAGCATGAGAAAAAGACCTCGCTGGTGATAGCTGAGGTCAAAGGTCGCTCATCAGGGTGCAGCACTGGTGACAGGTGGCGCCCCCTTGTGTTATTGTAGCATTGCATCATGGGATGTGTGTGACAGGCAGCATTGTCCCAGTTTCCTGACTGTCGTGGTTTTCATTTGTTTGCATTCTTCTCTGTCGTTTGTTTTGGATTCTTTTGCCAGTTCATTAGAAACACTTCACTCTATAAACTCCCGCACACCCCCCACCCCCCCCCCAATCTCAAATCTGTGTAATCTCATCTGGACTTTATTTAGCAGGTGGTGGTATGGTATTTTGGGATTTGGATGATAATTAGAGTTCTGGGAAAAGGTTAGATCATATGGTCAGTTTGGTGTCCTGTGAATGTGTAAGGGTCATCTTTTGCTCCGAAACAAAAAACCGAATTCATTTACATGGCTGGTGGATGATATATGGAAGCTCCATGCCCTAAGAAAGAAAATATATTGGTTTTATGCACTAAGGTGATGAAGAGTTCAGGGCCTGAGGTGCACAGGGCAAAAGTGGGTGCCACCCAACTGATCGGTTGAAATCACAACAAGTCTCTGTTCCAACCAGTTGCCTGAGTTGGTTTAAACAAGAATTTATTCAATTTGTATCATGACATAAACAATAATTATATGGCATTTAGGATTTCTAACTCAAGCATAGTGCTTATTTTAAGAAGTTGGATGGCACCCATCGAGTTTCAACCAGTTGGATGGCACCCATCGAGTTTCAACCAGTTGGGTGGCACCCATCGAGTTTCAACCAGTTGGGTGGCACCCACTTTTCCTTCATGCACCTGAGCCCTGGTTTCATCCATGTACAGTTGATGAAGTGTCTAGGTTCCATGTACAGTTGATGAAGTGTCTAGGTTCCATGTACAGTTGATGAAGTGTCTAGGTTCCATGTACAGTTGATGAAGTGTCTAGGTTCCATGTACAGTTGATGAAGTGTCCAGGTTCCATGTACAGTTGATGAAGTGTCCATGCAGGTTCCATGTTCTCAATAAGCGTTTGCTTCAGTGTTATAAGTCCAAACACTTTTAAAAACCACCCAAGACTACTACTGTAGCTTACTTTACTTGGTCTCCATTTAAATCGAAGAATGTTTCTAAGCAATTTTGTTTTTCTTACGGTTCATCTGAGTCATTGGTGTTGACTGTGTTCATTCTGTGCAGTTTCATTGTAATTGCCAGTGTCATCACTGGGTTTTTTTTACGTGGTGTGTTGAGTTTATTCTTGACCATCATTTCTTTGTAAGCTAAAGATGCAAGTTTGAAGTTCATACCACTCACTCATGAACTGGACTTTTTTTTAATTTTATTTTTAGTACGAAGGGCTTTTGTCATTATTGGTTGTACCAATGAAATAGTACTTAATATCAATAAATTATCACAATTTATGTGTAGGTTTTTTTTTCTGTTGCAGGATGTGAATTTAGACGATGATTTACTGGAAGACTGAGCAAACTATCACCAGTGTTGTTGCTGTCATCGTTATTTTCATTTTCATCGTGAGCGTGTGTTTCTCCTTCTGGGACCAGACAAGTGGATTGTTTTCCATAAACTTCAAGGGATGTCCACCTCCTTTGGGTGTTTTTTTTATTAACTTTTTCCCTGGAGCGTTAGATGGAGTTCGTCTGTACATTTCTTGATGGTACAATGTATGATGCTGGATTGTGACGACTGGTGATATTGATGATTGTAGAGATATAGTATGGAGGAATGAATTCAAAGGACATGGTGAGATACATTGACCATGAAGAGACATGGTCAAACATTTGATCGTCTTGAAGGCATGTTTTATTTGACTGATAGATGGTTTGTTGAACAATAGAAACATAATTTCTCTGGGTGTAAAAAAGACTTTTGAACACGAGATAGATTTTGTGTAAAAAAGAAGCAAAATGGTGTGTGTCTTTCTCTCTTTCTTTACATTTTACTTGTCTATCAAAAAATTAAACATATGTTACTGTCTTTTTTCTTCTTTTCTAATTTTTTTTTTCTTTTTTCGCCATCACCTTCACATTTGTTCAGAATTCTCACAGAGAATTTTGTCATTTGAATTTGATTTTAATACATTACATTGCCTTGATGCGTGAAAATGATATGTACAAAGTGAGAAGTAGATATTCTGTATGAAATGGACTGATCATCGTGTAAATTTGAATGGAATATAAGCTTTGTTATTGAGGGTATTGTTCTGACAAAAACTACATTTTCACATGTTTTTAGATGTGTTGTTTTGTGTTTGTCTGCACAAATGAAGAGAACATAGAATTTGATGAAGCAATTTGCTTATCCAAGACAAAGACTGGCATTGTCTGAATTGTGAAAAAGTTTTGCCTTTTAAGATATAAACAAAAACAGAATATGTAGAGTTAATGTACAAATGCCACTCCCCTCCCCCCTTCCCATCGTCTGAAAACGTTTTGCCTTTAAGATATCAAAAAGCAGAATATGTAGATTGTTTTTCTTGACGTCAGTTGCATGCAGGTTGCTACATGTACTACCCTTATTTTTTGCTTTCTCTGCCACCCCTCCCCCCCCCCCCCCCCCCCCCACACACACACACACCCCTGAGCCTTCCCTATTTTTATTATTTTCAGATTAGCTTATATTAGGCACTCCTGTGATGTCAAAACAGTTGTCAATCAAATGACAGTGTCAGAGAGGAACCCGGTCAGTATAGGAATGTGCAGTGTATGTAGAACATTTTTCACTGCTGATACTTTCAAATAGACTTCTGTTTCTTTGTTAGTTTGGCCACTTTTGCAATATTGGCTATGTCTGTTTTGAACTGACGGGTGCAGTGGCCTAATGGATAAGACATCAGCCTCCTGATCGAAGAAGAAGAAGAACTGAAGCTACACGAATCTGTGAAAAATATGTAGGATTTAGTTATTAGTTCTCTGTCATTGAAAATTCCTTCCCCTCTACTCCCATGGTTTCTGAGAGAAAAATATTATTTTTGATTTGTTGTCTAAAAACAACTGAAGTGGATTGCGCAGATGTTAGGATTGTATTTATTTTAATGTCGTCACTCATTAATCGTCTTTGGCATCCAGTGTCTGAATGCCATTGGTTCTTTACATAAGGTTCTGTGATGAAAGATTGTCATGCTTGAGACTGTGCAAATAATTAAAGAGGTCCTTGGTCATGTCATTTCATTTGTTTGTCTCTTTGGATATGTGTTTGTTGTGTGAAAGGGTGAGCGATGAAGTTAACTTTCATTGAAGGTACAGGGGAACCCCTGTGAGAGACTCTCTCCCTTACAAGACACCTCTCCCCCGCGGGTTAGGGGGAAGAATTTACCCGATGCTCCCCAGCATGTCGTAAGAGGCTACTAACGGATTCTGTTCCCCCCGCGGGTTAGGGGGAAGAATTTACCCGATGCTCCCCAGCATGTCGTAAGAGGCAACTAACGGATTCTGTTACTCCTTTTACCCTTGTTAAGTGTTTCTTGTATAGAATATAGTCAATGTTTGTCAAGATTTTAGTCAAGCAGTATGTAAGAAATGTTAAGTCCTTTGTACTGGAAACTTGCATTCTCCCAGTAAGCACAAGACCAAGTGCGCACGGAAAAGATCCTGTAATCCATGTCAGAGTTCGGTGGGTTATAGAAACACGAAAATACCCAGCATGCTTCCTCCAAAAGCGGCGTATGGCTGCCTTAATGGCGGGGTAAAAACGGTCATACACGTAAAATTCCACTCGTGCAAAAACACGGGTGTACATGGGAGTTTCAGCCCACGAACGCAGAAGAAGAAGAAGAAGAAGTATTGTATTTCAGAGTGGTGGCTTAAAAACTAATGAATGAGTTTGGTAATTAAAAATTGGAAACTTGTAATTAAAATTTATTTTTTATTAAACGATCCAAAAACAATTTCATCTTATTCTTCGTTAATTTCTGATTCCAAAAACATATACATATGTTATATTTGGATTACAAACAAGCTCTGAAAATTAAATATATGAACATTATGATTAAAATTAATTTTCCGAAATCGATTTAAAAACAATTTCATCTTATTCCTTGTCGGTCCCTGATTCCAAAAACATATAGATATGATATGTTTGGATTAAAAACAAACTCAGTAAGCTAAAAAGAATAGACATACAGAAAAGCGTGTTATCCTGCTCAGTGCGACCACTACCGCACCATTCTGCATGGCTTGTCGATTTCACTGCCTTTGCCACGAGCGTTGGACTGACGAAACTACGAGTATGTGGTCTTGGTAAAAAAAGCAGTGCGTTCAGTTTCATTCTGTTAGTTCGACAGCTTGACTAAATGTTTTTATTTCGCCTTACGCGACTTGTTTTTTTGTATGTTTGGAGGCTGTACCTACATTTGTGTTAAAGCCATATGTACTCGATGACTATACACACTAATTGCTTTACCAACAGCTGGAGACAGACTAAATTAAGTTCCCTGCAAAATATTGTGGTCTAGGACCCCTTAAATGTTGAGATATTTGAATTTTCATTTTGATCTGGATCGTCCTATTTATAGATTTGGCAACGCATGTAACGTTGATGCAAGGGAGAGAACACCGCGGCTTTGTTGACATCCTCACTTTTTCAGAGGCTAGAACAAGCTGTAATGCATGTATTATGGTCCGCGCATGGTGACGTATCGTCATTATATGGTCTTATGGTGCGTTTGACATCGATTGTGGGCAAACTACACTTTGTAAACACGGGAGTGCGTTAGTATGCCTTTAAATCATCAAGGTTAGTTTACGGAGTTGTTTAGTTTCTATTTTGTAGCTTGCACACAACTGAGCAGTCTTTTTTACATTTAGTCAAGATTTGACTAAATGTTTTAACATAGAGTGGGAATCGAGACGAGGGTCATGGTGTATGTGTGTGTGTGTGTGTGTCTGTCTGTGTGTGTGTGTAGAGCGATTCAGACTAAACTACTGGAGCGATCTTTATGAAATTTGACATGAGAGTTCCTGGGAATGATATCCCCGGAGGTTTTTTTCTTTTTGTCGATAAATGTCTTTGATGACGTCATATCCGGCTTTTTGTAAAAGTTGAGGCGGCACTGTCACACCCTCATTTTTTAATCAAATTGATTGAAATTTTGGCCAAGCAATCTTCGACGAAGGCCGGACTTCGGTATTGCATTTCAGTTTGGTGACTTAAAAATTAATTGATGATTTTGGTCATTAAAAATCTGACAATTGTTAAAAAAATAAAAAAAATTATAAAACGATCCAAATTTACGTTCATCTTATTCTTCATCATTTTCTGATTCCAAAAACATATACATATGTTATATTTTGATTAAAAACAAGCTCTGAAAATTAAAAATATAAAAATTATGATTAAAATTAAATTTCCGAAATCGTTTTAAAAACTATTTCATCTTATTCCTTGTCGGTTCCTGATTCCAAAAACATATAGATATGATATGTTTGGATTAAAAACACGCTCAGAAAGTTAAAACGAAGAGAGGTACAGTAAAGCGTGCTATGAAGCACAGCCCAACCGCTGCCGCGCCAAACAGGCTCGTCACTTTCACTGCCTTTTGCACTAGCGGCGGACTACGTTCAGTTTCATTCTGTGAGTTCCACAGCTTGACTAAATGTAGTAATTTCGCCTTACGCGACTTGTTTGCTTTTGTTGTTGTTGTAATCTTGTCTGTCACCTATCTGCTTGCGAGTGTGTGTGTGTGTGGGATACATCGCATAGTACGGGTCCTTTCATGATCTTCACAAACTGATAGATACAGAAAGAAAGCTGCAATAGTTTTTTGGCTCACGTAAGTGTAGCCTATGCGATGGTAAACTTTGTCTGTCTGTGCGTGCGTGCGTGCGTATGTGTGTATGTGTGTATGTCTGTGGTAGAAACTTTAACATCATTTTTTTGGCTAAACACCGACATACTCATTTCACGTGGTTAATTTTCAAGCACCATCTTCAAATTATTGAAGCAATGATCAACATTGTGTCGGCATGTGTGTAGTTAAAGCGCAGCGTGTATCCAAAGAAAACGGGTGGTGGGGGGTTTTGAAGGGGTACAAGCAGTTGACTGATTTGTGTCGTGTCTGGCATGTAGACGGCAGGTCAGGTGTCAAGATCAGGTCAGGGGTCGCGCGAAGGATTGTGGTCCAGTTCTCACCTCGCCGATTCGCCGGGGAAGACGATTTCATGTTGTTCGGTTTCTAAGCTCCAGAAAAGTAAATAAAGAAGATACCAAAGGGAGATTTCCTACAATTTGATCTGCACAGCGTGTTTCCAATGTCCACGCGAGGAAGAGCTGTCGAAAGCGCGGCAGTCAGTGTCGATCTTGCAGCCGTATCCCGGTAAGTTCAGAGACAGATCTAGTGTCTCCCACTCTGATAACGTGTCACCTACTGTTAATCCGTTTTGTTTTAATTTCTTTTTATTTCAGCAGACACGGATGTCAAACACAGTGCTAGGCAGTCACCTCTAGTGAAATGAGTTGATCTAAAGTGCCTGTAATGTTTGGATGTCTTTGCTCGTGGTTCGATTTATGTGAATTTCAAGACTTGCAGTAGAGTCTCAAGTTAAGTTTACTCTGCCCGAAAAAAAACTGTCCACCATTTACTTGAACATGCAGATATAAGGAAACGGAATGAATCTGTTCTCAAAGTCAAAATGATCACGATTTTTTCCTCAGATTCAAAACATGCACTGTCATGGTTTTGTCTGTACAATTTAGTAAGTCTTAAGTACTTTGCAACAACTTCCTTGAACTTGACGTGAAAGACAGTTTTTGAATGCTAGATCTGTATCGCGTTTCATTCCAGACTCGATCCTCTCTTTGATTGTAGATCTACTGTTTGCTGTTTACGCACTATCATATGATTCGCTATGTAACGTTTGGTAAGCTTACCTTGCCACAGCTTTCTTGTCTTTGTTGGCATTTCTGGCTGTGTTGACCGTCAGAATTATTTTAAGAACCAGGCTGCTGCAGTCGACATGTTTCGCATATTGTAGGGTTACCATGCTGCATAGGTAAAGTGGCTTGTATAACCTGACTATTCTGTTTCAAAACACTGTTTATATTTGTGTAGGTTGTAGTCATCATAACTAATCGCATTTTGCCATTTGTTTCAGAAAGGAGGTTAACCTACAACAAGATCGACGCTATGTCAGATATATGCCTCAGCCACATGAAGACTTCCGAATTTAGATCTACTCGGCATGGTGACAAGTCTTGATGAAAAGTATAGGACTGAGGACAGCAGTGGAAAAAGTGCCCACATGGCAGGTACCTAACCTATTACCCTAGTCATTTTATCTGTTTGCCTTCTTTTGAAAATTATACATGGAGTTGATATGATGCGTTAGTTTTAACTGTGTGTGTGTGTGTGTGTGTGTGTGTGTGTGTGTGTGTGTGTGTGTGTGTGTTTGTGTGTGTGTGTTACGGAGTGAGTGAGTTTGTGTTATGTTACTGTTTGTTGATTTCTTACGGGAGCCTTGAAGGCTTCGCCTCTTGTTTAAAAATAAAATCAGTGTAAAGCGAATTTCCCAGCGATGGGACAATAAAGTAATAATTATGAAATTATTATAATTATTATTATGAAATGCTGTTGTGTCCAACGACGGAACCCTCTCTCTCTCTCTCTCTCTCTCTCTCTCTCTCTCTCTCTCTCTCTCTCTCTCTCTCGCTCGCTTTCTCTCTGTCTCTGTCTCTCTCTTTCTCTCCCTGTCTCTCTCTCTTTCTCTCTCTCTCTCTCTCTCTCTCCCTCTCTCTCTCTCTCTCCCTCTCTCTCTCCCTCTCCCCCTCTCTCTCTCTCTCCCTCTCTGTCTCTGTCTCTCTCTCCCTCTCTCTCTCTCTCTCTCTCTCTCTCTCTCTCTCTCTCTCTCTCTCTCTCCCTCTCTCGCTCTCTCTCTCTACCTCTCTCGCTCTCTCTCTCTCCCTCTCTCTCCCTCTCTCTCTCTCCCCTCTCTCTCTCTCCCTCTCTCAGTCTCCCTCTCTCTCCCCCCCCTCTCTCTCTCTTTCTCTCTCTCTCTCCCCCTCTCTCTCTCTCTCATCCAGCCCCCCCTCTCTCTCTCTCTCATCCAGCCCCCCTGCCCCATCCCCACATCAAACATCACCGCCGCTAACATGCTTCTCTGCTTTCTCTTCTTCCTCCTCTTCTGTTTTATGTCTGTCTGTCTTTCTTTCTTCACTTTGTTTTAGTTTGCCCGCCATTACTTTCTAGAATTCCGGGTTCCATGTCGCAGTTCGCGTTTCCACGTGTGTTCTTTGGCTCCTACTGTTCGCTACTGTCGGGAGGTTAGTCCAGGATTTTTTGTTTTTAGGTCTCCTCTCCCCCAACCATCTGTTTTATCCGAAACGCCGCTCATGTTTTTCAAAACAGCTCGTCATCACCTTTTTGGCGCTGAAAACACCCACGCTACCGGTTCACGTCTGACAGAAGGAAGAGGTAGAATCGTAAAGGTGTGCAAAAAAAAAAAAAAAAAAAGAGAGAGAGAAGAAAACAAAGAAACACCGGGTGGGTGGGTAGGGTTTGAGGGGGGGGGGGGGGGGGGAATAGGCTTTGCTACCTACGCTGACTTTTCGGTCGTTTTTGTTTCTTTGTTTGTTGTTGGGGTTGGGTTGTTGATTTTGTGTGTTGTGTGTGTTTGATGTTGTTTTCGGTCGTTTTTATTGTTTTTGTTTTCGGGAGGAGGGGGGGGGGGGGACTTTCATTATTGGTGGTAGGTGTGTGGAGAGGGTGAGGGGTACTACCAATGCTGACTTTTCGGTTGAACGGTTTTTTTAGGGGGACTGAGGAACTTTCACTGGTGAATAATTATTCTACCTGAAGTTAGTTGTAATAAAGTCAAGTTCGGAGAATGCATGTGCATGCATGGTTCT
>NC_090254.1:35651323-35663823 GCF_037325665.1 Littorina saxatilis | reverse complement strand
AGAGGAGGTAGGGGGAGGGCGAATGGGGCGATGGAAGGAAGAGGTGGGAGGGGGAGGGATCATGTGTTGCTGGCGATGCCGAGAAGAAGAAGACCTAATACATTATGACGAAGTCGTTAACAAATTAAAAAACACACGGCCGTTTGGACTTCACCAACATTTATTGAAAGTTACAAAAAAATTGTGAGGGTGTGCACAATTCTTAATTTGTTACTTATAACGCTGGCACAATAATGTGGAGAAAACAAATCTGAGTTGTGGATGGAGGGGGTGGGGGAGAGGTTGCACATGAAACTGACAACAGTCTAATTATCCACATATATCAAACATAATGAAGCATGTGCTACGTTTCACGTGCGTTCCCTTGTCATTCTTAGTCTCCTCTTCGGAGTCACCAGCAGTCACCTCTCTACACCTGCACCTCAGTGCTCTCCCCTCACAAAAGGCGCATGCGCAGTGCACGCTAACTTGAGAGAAGCAGACGGCAAGATTCGATTTCCCACCGTATGGCGATTTTCGCAGCAGGTACCGGGGCTTTGGTTACTTCGCCAAATTCTAGCGGTGTCTGGACCTTTTAGCCCCGTTTTACGTTACAGGCCCTTGTCTGTTGTCTGTATCTGTGTGGACTGGTTATTTAGGGTTTAGGTCCTCCGATGCATAGACCGGTGAATCAGACCTGCTATACTAACGGTGCATGCAGATATGTTATGAAAATAGTGGTGATAACTGTCAGTACATGTACTAACTTTTCTTGTCAAACGGTTGGCCAGGGAAGGGGGTCCATCTTTTCTTCCACTGTGTTGTAAAATTGGAAAAAAATTGTTTTTGTTTTTTACTTTGGGTTTTGTTCGTTTTGTGTGTTGTTGTTTTTTTTATAGTCCGCGTGCAGTTAAACAACTGCCCAACTACCCCGTCAACTCTTCAAACCCCTGGTCGTGTTTTTGCTCATTCGTGAAACACAGAGCACAAGTTAAACCGGGTCACCCTTTGGACTATACACCGTGCGGATGATGGTGGTCGTGTACGACCCATACCTTTAAAGCATTTTTTTTTTTTTTTTTTTGCTTAACGCCCAGCCGACCACGAAGGGCCATATCAGGGCGGTGCTGCTTTGACATATAACGTGCGCCACACACAAGACAGAAGTCGCAGCACAGGCTTCATGTCTCACCCAGTCACATTATTCTGACACCGGACCAACCAGTCCTAGCACTAACCCCATAATGCCAGACGCCAGGCGGAGCAGCCACTAGATTGCCAATTTGAAAGTCTTAGGTATGACCCGGCCGGGGTTCGAACCCACGACCTCCCGATCACGGGGTGGACGCCTTACCACTAGGCCAACCGTGCCAGTTTCATTTAAAGCAAGGATTCAACGTAAAAAGTATGGGTCGTACACGACCCACTCCATCCGAATAGGGATAAACATCAAACATTTCTTCTTTCTTTCCATTTAATCCCACGACCCTTCTCATCTGCACTGCCCAGTTCAAATTGCGTCATTGTTTATTTAGTGGTTTACAAAGATAATCCTTCAGAAAGTGGTCGATGGGAGGGTCCTATGGTGCATGTTTGAAGATTACAAGAAGTCTGAATTAAAAACGCCCAATAGTTTCAGAGATACAGACACTTCTGTTCTTCTCGCCTCGATAAAGTGGCATCCACCTCTTTAATAGCCAGATCCTGAAAATAATTACCATGCACACACAGTGGGCTGAGCTTTCTTGAGAAGGACGGAGTATCTCGTTAAATTTTTCGCCTTTTTGGATTATTTGATGACGGAATAAGCTAAAAATCGAGAATCTGAAGTAAACCCTTTCCTCCCTTTTTTAAGCAACAGAAAAGTCTGGACCTCTCCTGGCAATGGTTTTACTTCTTTGTTCGTTTTCTTTCTCCTCTATTCTTGTCCCGGTAATGTGTGCCGGCAACGCAGTCCAGAGTTTTACCACTGAACCACTCGTGCACCTGCTTCTCGAGAAAGGTGCCTGGCCAGGTACAAAGCTTTTCTACAAGACTCGACACTCTCCTCCAGAAGGCAAACTCGCTTACACAGGCAGCTACTTATCTTGTCCGCTCCAATCTGAGCCGTGTCCTGATCCACCTTTTTGCTAACACCCTCTGACACTGGGCGTCGTAGCGTACCAAACACTGGATCAGTCACAGGATTTGTTATACTTATTGGGATACTCTTAATAATTACGCCAATAAGATCAACACTATGGTTACACTATGTTAGTCTAATGATTCAACACCTAAACGTGTCTCTGAATGTTTTTAAATCAGACAAGTTTGTTTATTTGTTTGTTTGTTTGTTTGTGTTTTTTCGTGTGTTTGCGATTATAGTTAAATTCCACTGTCTGGTTGACGAAAAACGATCTATATGTGTGAAGGAATTGGCACAACTCAGTGGGTGAGGGGTAGGAGAGATTATTTTGTGTTCACATATATGTGTGTGTGTGTCTGTTTGTGTGTCTGTGTGTGTGTGTGCATGCATGCATGCGCGCGTACGTGTATGTTTGTGTTTGTGTGTGTGTGAGTGTGTGCCGGCGTGAGTGTGTGTGTTTGCGTGTGTGTGACTGTGTGAATGCTTACATCCATGTATGTGTGTTTGCGTGTTTCAATAGTTTGAGCGAGCGTAGTAGTATTCTAATACTACAAGTAGCAAGATACAGTTACTTATTGAAGAATATTTGCGTTCATCCAAAATGTATATATATATAGGGCTCTGAAGGCACTCACAATTAACTCGCACAGCAGGGGTTAATTTGAAGAAAAAAATGCAGATTATTCAAAACGAATCGCACACCCTCAACAGTCCTCTGTATACCTTTCTATGAATTTAGGTGAAGGTCAAATTGATGTGTGTGTTTATCTAATTTAACGACTTCTTCATAATTTCATCAGTGTTCTCCTCACATCGCCAGCAACACCTCCTCCCTCCTCCGCCCCCCTCTCCTCTCCATGCCCCCCCCCCCCCCCCCCCCCCTACCTTCAAAGACTTCACCAGGGCATCAGGAGCTGCAGAGAAAGACGGAACACTTGGGTAAGACACAGCAAATCTATTTCACTCAGCGAACACCTACACATGCTGTGTAATTAGCTCTGGCTTGATTGTATCGCTCCTGCTACTAATGCAGTTAGGACAGGGTCTGCTGCAGGTAGTCTCTGCGCTGGTCGGCCAGGGTGGTATGGCTGCGTGCATGGCTATGTCTGTCTCTCTCTCTGTGTGTCTCTATCTTGTCTGTCTGTCTATCTCTCACTCTCTCTCTCTTTCTTTATCTCTCTTTCTTTCTCTCTCTTTCTCTCTCTTTCTTTCTCTCTCTATCTCTCTCTCTCTCTCTCTCTCTGGTTTAAACAAAACTTTATTCAATTTTAATCATGACAAGAACAATGCATGGATGATTACATACTCAAGCATATAATGCTTATTTTAAGCAATCATAGTAATTACAAAACAAAGGTTAGCATGATGGCGGAATAAGTACATTAGCTCATTTCATCTCTCTCTCTCTCTCTCTCTCTCTCTCTCTCTCTCTCTCCCACTCTCTCTCTCTCAATCTCTCTCTCTCTCTCTCTTTCTCTCACTCTCTCTCTCTATCTCTCTCTCTCTATGTCTCTCTCTCTCTCTCTCTCTCTCTCTCTCTCTCTCTCTCTCTCTCTCTCTTGATTGTTCTTTTCTGTTATCTTTTTTTTTTTTTTTTGGGGGGGGGGGGGGGGTAAGGGGGATTAAAGTGTTCAGTTTGTACTGCTGATTCTATATACAAAAACATGTGTATGTACGGTTTGTCTACAGGTATTTCCGTCTTTTCTGTTATATGCGTGCAGTCCACGTTGGATTTGTCCAGGAAAATGTTTTCAGACTTACAAGACATTGCGCCTAAAACCTTTTATCGTTATAAAACACGAAATGAGTCAGACAATCCGTCAGTCTGTCTCTTATGCACACACACACACACACACACACACACACACACACACACACACATGCACGCACGAAATAATGAATTCCGGCCCCAACCCCCCAATCCCCCCCCCCCCCCCTCATTCCCCGTCCAGCCCCCGAGTCTGCCAATTTTTATTGAATTTCAAATAGTTTGTAATATCGCGATTCTCGTTTGTTCAGTTGTAGGCCTACAGAAAACTGTGCAATTCTTTTGACGCAGAAGCCTGTAATTGCTGATTTTCCCCGGGCATTTTGCTAGTCACTTTGTCTTCTAGCATGTTATTGTAATATTGGCAGATTTTGTGTGAGTTGATGTAAAATGTTTCTTCGAGTTGACTGACATTGCCAAATATTTACTCTATGGCTTCCTGGATTGAAACACTAGAAGATTAAACCGATTTCCAGTGCCGAAAAAAAATTAGGGGTAAAAAGGTTACTGTCCGTTGCTTGTGCATGTCAGTTACCACGCAAACTGACAAGTACGTAATTACGTGACGTCACAACAACCCCAGTGATGTCATCACAGCCACTGAAATGAAATACACGTCACAACACGAGCCCGTTCAGAAATGAGTTTCCGGGAGCAACATAATGCTACTTCTCCTTGGCATGTCTTTCGACTGTCACCACATAGATATTTCTCTATCTCAGTGTCTCCCCCTCTCTCTCTCTCTCTCTTCTCCGAGTCTCAGTTCGCCTCCCTCTCTCTTCCATTACCCCCCTTGAAGTCGTTTTCTGAGCGGAGACCCATTGTTTGTAAACAGCGCGTGCCTCCTTCTGGGTAGGCCGAGTTGCACTCTCTTGTGTTGGAGTCTCGCTCGAGTGCGCTTGGCGTTGCTTGACAACCACTGTGTGTGCAGTGGTACGAAGAAATGAAGAGCCTGGCTTATTCCGACCACAGGAGCAGGAATCGAAGAAGAGAATTAAAAAAAAAATTAAAAAATATAATTATGGAAAAAATATCGTTATAAGACGCCAGCTCTTCGGATACATTTTTATTTGTGTGCTTGTTTGTCACTTTTCTGCTTGGCTACCCGTCGATTTTTTTTGTGTCTATCTGTCTATCTCTTTGTTTGTCTTTGTGCTTTCATTAGAGATTGAAAGGAAGGGGAAACAAGAGGATAGGAAGCTTGCAATGATATAGGACTGCCCTTCCAGTCTGCCTGCTCACCTGTTTATCTACCTGTCGGCCTGTCTGCCTGTGAATGTAGGCCTGAAAAGCCCCCCCACCCCCCCCCCTGCCCCCCCCCCCCCCTCCGCCTGCGTTTCCTAATACAGCTTTTGATATATATTAAAAAAAAAGACTAGATGCAGAAAAGTGGTGTTTTTTTTTCTCAACCATGTTTTTTTTTTCTTCTCTTTCTCAGTTTAGTTTTCCATATTCGTACAACACGTTTCACACGACTATATACCTAAAAACAGATGCATGTACAAATAGTATATTTTACCTATGCTATTGTCCATCAAAATCAGAATATAGACGAAGCCCCGTTGAAATAATAACCTTTTGCTCCAAGCACCTGTTCTCTTATATCTCTCCACTGCCATGCGCATAGCATCAGAGAGCCCGGACCATGACTTGTGTTGAATTCCAAGCCGCGGCGGTTTTGTAAATATAATAACGTACAATAACACACAGTTTGGGCAAACACGGATTTGTTGCCACAAAACAAGTGATACCTATTTGTTTTCGATGACAAACTGGCGGAAAACTGCCTCTGACGGAAAGAGAGCACTTTATTTTGGTGTGGGGCCCGCGTCAGTCTTCAAAAGTGCGTTAGCCAAAGCTAATCATCTCCTTCGATTATTTACAGACAACACGGGCGAACGAATTCGTTGTCGAAATGTTGTCCCAAAACAATGACTGAGTGATTTGGGAGAGTGATGTCTGTGGTGGATTTAGGCGCACGGTGTCGAAAGCGTTTGTCGGTGATGAATTAATTTAATGTAGCGACTGATACAGTGTTATATGCCTACATCGTGCGAATTCTGCAGGTTCTTCTCCCAAAATTGTGAGAAACATTTGAGGCTGAATCTCCACAGAATTTACTGATCACAGTCGTTTTTACAGTCTTTACAAAAAATACAACAGCGTGAAATATGTATACCCTATCATTGGTTTCACAAGTTTCAAGTTTCACGAGTGTTTAATAAGGTTTCGGCCCCAGGGGGGCTAAAAAACCACATGTGCACACAGCAACAAAATTAATCCAAATAATAAACACGCATGCAGATACACTACATACAAATCATTACAATTAAAAATATCCTGCTAAAATCCATTCAAAATACCATTCAATCCTATATTAACGAAACACACTTAAAATGAATGAGATAATTATGTTGGTCGATTGTCTGACGTATAACTATAGTTCAGTGTGGGTGAGGGTAATGGATAAATGGATGTACGGACGGACGTTTAGGTGGCTGAATTGAATGTTTGTTGGTTGATATTGGTTCAACTATCCGCAATTCAGAATTTAATTAAACAGGTCATCTCAGAACAACGATGATGATTATGAAGAGGACAGAGAGGATGAGAGAGAGGAGAAAAATGAATCAAGTAATCTCTTTCTTTTAAATTCTTGACAATAACATATAGGCGATGTTAGGCTAAAATGAAATAAACTAAACCAACCTAAGATGATATAACAGTGTATTATCCCAAACAGGAAGCTATGGTGGTAATCAGTAACCGGTCAAATAATGCCCCGTAGATGTCAAATATTAAACGTTGAGACTACCGTTATGTATTATAATCGATTACCTATCAAATAATGCCCTGTAGAAGTCAGATATTAACCTTGAGCTTACTGTAGTCTATGGTAATCGGTAACCGGTAGGGCGGGGATGTAGCTCAGTCGTTAGCGCGCTGGATTTGCCTATCCACAGTTGGCCGCTGTCAGCGTGAGTTCGTCCCCACGTTCGGCGAGAGATTTATTTCTCAGAGTCAACTTTGTGTGCAGACTCTCCTCGGTGTCCGAACACCCCCGTGTGTACACGCAAGCACAAGACCAAGTGCGCACGAAAAAGATCCTGTAATCCATGTCAGAGTTCGGTGGGTTATAGAAACACGAAAATACCCAGCATGCTTCCTCCGAAAACGGCGTATGGCTGCCTAAATGGCGGGGTAAAAAAACGGTCATACACGTAAAATTCCACTCGTGCAAAAAACACGAGTGTACGTGGGAGTTTCAGCCCACGAACGCAGAAGAAGAAGAAGGTAACCGGTAAAATAATGCCCTATAGAAGGCGAATATTAAACGTTGAGCCTACCGTTATCTATGGTAATTCGGGTAACCGGTCAGATAATTCCATGTAGAAGTCAAATATTAAACGTTGAGCCTATATACCGTTATCTATGGTAATCGGTAACCGATCAGATTATGTCCCGTAGAAGTCAAATAATTATATTAAACGTTGAGCCTATACCGCTATCTATAGTAATCGGTATAACCGATCAGATAATGCCCCGTAGAAGTGAAATATTAAACGTATTGCTTAAAAGCGTAACGTTATTTATATCAACATAAAATGCCGAATTATTCATATGATTGTTCTCTTGTCTAGAGCTGTCTACCTCAACCGCCAGCCAACAAATCCAGTGCAGCGTATAGTCAGAGCTCGGAATGGAATGCTTGATTCTGCAGACATGTCTTTCATCAGGGGCTGCACGCATTCAACTCAACACTGCAGGGTTTTTTGTTTCTACTGGGAGGAGCAAGGATTGTTCCGACAACCTCCTGGCGTCATGAGAATGCTGTGGGAGGAGCCTCCAGGTACACCTCACTGTGCGAGCTCATGCAAGAAGAGAACCGGACTTTTTCGTTCTTTTGTTCCGTTCAGATCCTTTCCGTGTGTCGTCTGTTCAGTCGTCCTTTCGTTAGTAAGTTTATTTGTTCTGGTCAAAAACACGATCGTGAAAGCTCCCTCCCTGCAACCTTACATATATACAAATTCTTCCAGATGATATCCCTAGATGATGCCTTTTTCTATTATTGTCTTAGATTACCCGCTATTACGAGTTAGTCGTGTGAAAGAGAGTTTTCTTGCACACGAGACTGTAGATGTCTCACGACGGCGTAGCCGAAGTGAGACAGCAGCAGTCGAGTGTGCAAGAAAACTCTCTCACGGTCACACGACTAACTCGTAATAGCGATTATGTCTCACAGCATAGGCATAGAAAGACAGAAATGAGTTTTTTGGGACGAAATAACAGGCACAAAACAAGACTGAAAAACACAATTGCCCTTTTACACATACCCTACACACGCATGCGCGCAGAAGATAGATTCAATGCGTTTCGTGTCTTTTCTGGTTGAATGCATTCAACAAAGTATCAACCAACGTTTCTGAATCTTTCAATGAAAAAAGATAAACTTACTTTGAACCAAACAGCACATACCAACGAAAGCTAAACACACAAACACACACGTGCACTAACACAGATTGAATGCAAAGCGCGAACGAACACGGAGGATTTTTGTAGGTCAGGTCGTGGGATAGTCCACCCGAAATGTTCCACAGGGGAACTGGTTGTGTTTGTATTGTTTATTTTCTCACAGTGATGTTGATGGTTTTTACAGTGCCGTTTTGAAAGAATATTTTCCGAATTTGGGGCACACTTTCGTCTTTTGGTTCGTTTATCTCGTCGAAGTAACATTCGAGTGTTTCTAAATCAAAACCTTCCAACACCGCTGGTGCAGATTAGACCTGCCTGACTGTCTGCGTGCGTGTAAGAGCTGAAGACGAAGCCTCAATCGCCAAAGCGTCACCTATCTGTAGGTCCTGAGCATCGGGTGAGATCCGCACGGAACTGTCTATGCAACTTTTCCTAGTCACAGGTGTAAGGTTCGATCTTTTCTTTGAAATTTCGTCCTCTGTGTACGTAGCAAAGGGTTTCGCCATTTTCGGTTTTCGTTGCAGACGACGATAGTGAAAGTAGTACCTATTGTTTTGTTTTGACCTTTCGTATTCAGGGTTCCTAATTGAAGCTTGGTAAAGGGAGCTTGTCGTGTAAGTGGAAAGTTGACGAAGCTTTTGAAAACAGAAATTGAATGAAGAAGAAAATGTGGCTTTCAGTTATATACAGGAGAACGGGGTTGGTGTTATTCTTTTTCCGTCAAACACGAAGTACACAGATACAACGACGTCAACGTGATTGACTGACGCCTGTTGGCACACTATTCAGAATGCACAACAAAATGTAACAACACTTTGATACCCATTTTTCTACGTTCGTGATCACTTGAAATGAATACTAAAACATAAGTGTTTAAGGTAGTGACTGAATGTACGTGAAGGTAAAATTTTTCAGAAATAAATGCATAATCAAAATAATCAAAGCGTGTAACATACAATCGTGCACACGTTTGCTTTAGTAGTGGCAAAGAAGGAATGCGTGTGACATGACGTTATATCCGGGTTTCAGTGAAAACTGTGACGACCTCATTGATTAACATTTTGTTCAAGCAATCTTTGACTCAGTCCGGACTATATGGGATTGCATTTCAGCGTGAAAGCTTAACCATCAATACATGTTTGTTCATTAAAGTTGTCTTTGAAATCCAATTTTTACTAACAGATTTCAAACTGATTGCATTGTACTCCTTTAAAAAATATATGGATATGTTACGTTTACACTGGAGGAGGACGACAGGAGAGGAGGAAAAGGAGTTGTACGGTATATAGTATACATCTTTGCTAAGTAGCCCGGTGTAACACGAGAAAATTACTCCCACGAGATTTTTACTCCGGAGTAAACATTTCGTACGAAAAAGTTACTCCCTTTACGAAAAAAGCACTCCCCCATTGCACGAAAAAATTACTCCCCAAGACAGGTGAGTTCCGAGTAAACATTTCGTTCAAAAATGTTACTCCCCTGACGAATAAATAACGAATAAATTACTTCACCCCAACACGAGCAATTTAACTTCCCATGCCAGGTGTACGAAATTTTTACTCCCTTGTCCTCTGTTAGTCTTGGTGGTGGAAGGGGTGGAAGGAGGGTAGCGCGACATTCGTGTCCGCGAGATCACTTATTGGCATTATCCCTTCGCCCGCATCCCATTTTTGCGTACGAGATTTTTACTGGAAGTAAAAACAAGTCGCGTAAGGCGAAAATACAATATTTAGTCAAGTAGCTGCCATTTTTCAGCAAGACCGTATACTCGTAGCATCGTCAGTCCACCGCTCATGGCAAAGGCAGTGAAATTGACAAGAAGAGCGGGGTAGTAGTTGCGCTAAGAAGGATAGCACGCTTTTCGGTACCTCTCTTTGTTTTAACTTTCTGAGCGTGTTTTTAATCCAAACATATCATATCTATATGTTTTTGGAATCAGGAACCGACAAGGAATAAGATGAAAGTGTTTTTAAATTGATTTGGACAATTTAATTTTGATAATAATTTTTATATATTTAATTTTCAGAGCTTGTTTTTAATCCGAATATAACATATTTATATGTTTTTGGAATCAGCAAATGATGGAGAATAAGATAAACGTAAATTTGGATCGTTTTATAAATTTTAATTTTTTTTTACAATTTTCCGATTTTTAATGACCAAAGTCATTAATTAATTTTTAAGCCACCAAGCTGAAATGCAATATCGAACCCCGGGCTTCGTCGAAGATTACTTGACCAAAATTTGAACCAATTTGGTTGAAAAATGAGGGCGTGACAGTGCCGCCTCAACTTTCACGAAAAGCCGGATATGACGTCATCAAAGACATTTATCAAAAAAAATGAAAAAAACGTTCGGGGATTTCATACCCAGGAACTCTCATGTCAAATTTCATAAAGATCGGTCCAGTAGTTTAGTCTGAATCGCTCTACACACACACACACACACACACACACACGCACGCACACACATACGCACATACACCACGACCCTCGTTTCGATTCCCCCTCGATGTTAAAATATTTAGTCAAAACTTGACTAAATATAAAAATGGGGAGTAAAAATTTCGTGGAGGGAGTAATTTGTTCGTGCCTTGGGGAGTTCTTTTCTCGTACGAAAAGTGTACTCGGAGTAAGAATTTCGTACAAAATATTTACTCCGGAGTAAATTTTTCGTGGAGTAAAAATTTCGTGTTACACCGGTGTTATTGATAAATACATTAACCACACTTTTCCATCCATTGTTTAATGGTGTTGACAACAAATAATCTTATGTCTTATGTCTTGAAAAAAAAGTATTAAGAAATACTGATATGTCCAACTTTATTATGTCTAAAACGGGTGGGGAAACACGGCTTCGAATGATACATATCATTTAATAGGCTACGGATCTAACAAGTATAGCTTGTTGTTGATTGATTATAAACATGCTTAGTATATATACTATCCATAAATTGTTGAATAAAACAGCGTTTAAACCAACAAGTATACTGCTGCTCGTTCACACCACAACATGCAGAGTGATACCAGACACTACAGTCTCAGCACATCTTCACAACCTCTCGCCGCGTGGCTCCCCATCTTCATCAAGAGGACGATTGTTTGTTGAACTTCGCCCTGCAACAAGCTCGAAGAGAAGTTATGGAAACTCCCTGCACGGTTTGGAACCCTGGACTCTAAACTGATCCCCCCTGATCCTTTGAACGCTGCCCGTCACGGGGGAATCGTCTTCTCCCTTGATTATAAAATAAGCCGCCATTTTGAAAAACAAGCAAGGGAGCGAAGCGGCAAGGAATAGATAACACCTTGTTGAGTGCAGAGTGATACATCTTGACTATGCATGTTTGTGTTGGTCGGAACTTTTGTTTTGGCTGCCTTATTGTAACATTTTTGACAACCCGGAAAAAAAAGGAATAAGATGCAGAGTAATAGATTTATAGCGTGTTTTAGCATTTGACGTGCATGCATGAATACATCGTTTACCTGTGTTGTAACTTCCTTTTTCTTGCGGTGACATTTATACTTATTTTTTATTTCCGCATGAAAAGAAGAAGCTTTTATTACTGGAAACATTCACAGCCACGTAGGAAAAAGAGACAGAGAGACAGAGAGAGACAGAGACAGACAGACAGACAGACAGACAGACAGAGACAGACAGACAGACAGACAGACAGACAGAGACAGAGACAGAGAGACAAAGAGAGAGTGGGATAGAAAGAGAGAGACAGAGACTGACCGATTCATTGTCAGGAGTCAAGCCACAGAAAGGACAACACATGATCCGCCGTGTCAGTGTGACGGTGTGTGAGTGTGCCAGTTTGTGTCACGTCTGAGTCAGTATGTGTGTGTGCGTGTGTGTATGTGTTAGTACAAGCGGCGTGCGTTGATGTGCGGCAGACGGAGAGAGAGAGAGAGAGAGAGAGAGAGAGAGAGAGAGAGAGAGAGATGAAGTAAAATGGAATGAAGCGAAGTGAAGTGAAACGACGAAATGAAATAAAATAACGATTTAATGAACAAAGGCCGTCGGTCCATTTCATGGGGAGCACACAAATGGTAGTCACCGCCGTCATGTCTCTGGGAATGGATTCATTTGGAGTGGGGGGGGGGGGGGGGGGGGGGGGGGGGGGGGGGGGGGGGGGGGGGGGGGGGGGGGGGG
>NC_090254.1:35630852-35651123 GCF_037325665.1 Littorina saxatilis | reverse complement strand
TGACTAAATGTTTTTAACGTAGAGGGTGGAATCGAGACGAGGGTCGTGGTGTATGTGCGTGTGTGTGTGTGTGTCTGTGTGTGTGTGTGTGTGTAGAGCGATTCAGACTAAACTACTAGACCGATCTTTATGAAATTTGACATGAGAGTTCCTGGGTATGATATCCCCATACGTTTTTTTCATTTTTTTGATAAATGTCTTTGATGACGTCATATCCGGCTTTTCGTGAAAGTTGAGGCGGCACTGTCACGCCCTCATTTTTCAACCAAATTGGTTGAAATTTTGGTCAAGTAATGTTCGACGAAGCCCGGACTTCGGTATTGCATTTCAGCTTGGTGGCTTAAAAATTAATTAATGACTTTGGTCATTAAAAATCTGAAAATTGTAAAAAAAATATTTTTTTTTAAAAACGATCCAAATTTACATTCATCTTATTCTCCATCATTTGCTGATTCCAAAAACATATAAATATGTTATATTTGGATTAAAAACACGCTCTGAAAATTAAATATATAAACATTAATATGAAAATTAAATTTTCGAAATCAATTTAAAAACACTTTCATCTTATTCCTTGTCGGTTCCTGATTCCAAAAACATATAGATATGATATGTTTGGATTAAAAACACGCTCAGAAAGTTAAAACAAAGAGAGGTACAGAAAAGCGTGCTATCCTTCTGAGCGCAACTGCTACCCCGCTCTTCTTGTCAATGTCACTGTCTTTGCCGTGAGCGGGTGACTGACGATGCTACGAGTATGCGGTCTTGCTGCGTTGCATTGCGTTCAGTTTCATTCTGTGAGTTCGACAGCTACTTGACTAAATGTTGTATTTTCGCCTTACGCGACTTGTTATTACTCATGCTTGACAGTTCTCTTTCCAAACGCAGAGCGTTGCCATCGTGAGTACAGCGGCTATCGAAATCCTGTGAACGCTCCTTTAAATTGTAAAGAACAAATCGTTTTCGCGTCAGTGGCATCAAGAAACAACAACCGCGTATCGCGCTGGGCATCTCACACTAATGCCGAATAAATAATCCTCCACAAACGGAGCAATCCTCAAAAGGTTAATTAGCGCCACTGTTCCGCAGCCAACGGTATCCCGTTCAGGCGATTGGCTGGCCGTATGAGAACCCGAGCCATGTGAGAACCGGGTGTTATCAGATTCGTGAAGTCTCCGTGGACACGACAAGACGAGGATTTAATGGCCACTGGAGAACAAGAAGAGCAAACGCTCGATCGAGTCACTTTCGCAGTTCTGAATATTATATGAGGCATCAGATGGACAGGAAGAAATTGCTATTCACAACACAATACAGATGTAAATAATTTGATGTAAAGAATAATCCTATAAAGTTTGAATCAAATCCGATGAATAGTTTCAGAGATATGATATTTCAATTTTTTTCCTTCAAGACATACCTGTGACCTTGAAAAAGGTCAAAGGTCACCAAAGCAGACGTCAAAGTGTAGAGGTCACTGGGAGTCACGTTCACATAAAATTTGAGCCCGGTCACTTTTATAGTTTCCGAGAAAAGCCCAACGTTAAGTTGTGTGTTGCCGAACAGAAAAGGCTAGTTATCTCCCTTGTTTTTCTGATAACGTTCGTAAAAGGCTACAGATGTAAATACTTTGATGTAAAGAATAATCCTACAAAGTTTCAATCACATCCGATGAACTTTGTCAAAGATATAAAATGTCTAATTTTTCCTTTGACGCTGACCTGTGACCTTGAAAAAGGTCAAAGGTCAACGAAACCATCGTTAAAGTGTAGAGGTCATTGGAGGTCACGACTAAACAAAATATGAGCCGGATCGCTTTGATAGTTTCCGAGAAAAGTCCAACGTTAAGGTGGTGTCTACGGACGGCCGGCCGGCCGGACGGCCGGCCGAACGGCCGGCCGGACGGCCGGCCGGATGGCCGGCCGGACAGACTAACACTGACCGATTACATAGAGTCACTTTTTCTCAAGTGACTCAAAAACAGGGCGGAGCGGGACTGGCGTGTGGGGAATTCAGGAATTGGTTTGTTGTGGGTCAAAACAGCTGACTGGAGAAGTTCCCACAGTGGTCGCTATAACGGAATCTCTCAAGTCCATAGTGTCCATATCGGCCACTCAACTCCCAGCTGTCTCACTAATGATCACGAGTTATTGTGTCCTCTTTCTGATTAGCATTAACTGTGCGCTGCTCTGAGATCCATGATTTCTTCTTTTCAAGAGGAAAAGACAATAGATACAAGACAATCACAAACCGATTTCTATTGTTGGACCCGTTTTCCATTTGTCATAGGTGTCCAGAAAACAACAGAAGCGGAAAAAACATGAAGGCGATGTCATTTATGACCATTCTCACGACACAACAGCGACAGCCCTTCTTTCACACTTATTTGAGGAACAATAATGCTCTTTCAGAAAGAGAATACAACAACAACAACAACAACAACAACAACAAGAGACAGAAACCCACCAGATACGATCTGCCACCAGTTGAAGACGATATACAAGCTGATCAGAATGGCGCCACTCGACTCACACACAACAACAACAACAACAACAACAACAACAACAACAACAACAACAACAAGAGACAGAAACCCACCAGATACGATCTGCCACCAGTTGAAGACGATATACAAGCTGATCAGAATGGCGCCACTCGACTCACACACACAACAACAACAACAACAACAACAACAAAACGAAGACTATACAGCGCCGTCAATGAACAGTGTTGTAATTGGGTGGTTAGTGGTTGGCTTTTCATGTCGTCTCACCCGATTGGCTAGTCTGGACCGATTCAATTTTGCTTCCTTTCTCAGTTCAAGTTTTTGGGCAAAGCCGTGAGACAGGGAGCGAGGGTTCAGAAAGACTGACTGAAACACATCACAGAAACAATAGCTAGAAGCTCTGCAGACTCTTCCACCGTACGGCCGATTTAGTTGGGCAAGAAAACAGAGCGGGAAGGCAGACACAGTTTGGACAGGCTGGCAAACATGCAGGCATAGAGGCAAAAATTATAGGCAGGCTGACGGAGATGAATTGAAAACTAGTGCCAAGTAATTCAAGTGTGGATGATTTCACAAGAAAAAGAATTTGGTTCAACAAAATCAACAACAAAATCAACAACAACAACAACAACAACAACAACAACAGCAAACAATCAACAACAACAAACAAGTAAACAAACAAACAAACAAACAAACAAATAAAACAAAAAATAAAAAATAAAATCACCTGCGTGGATTAATGTCACAATATTCAGTCAGTCATCTTTAGAGTCACTTCTAAGAATGTCAAAATGCCACCAATTTCACCCGACTTGCATGGCAGATGTAAATTATTGCGAAACGCTCAGGGTTGAAATAACATTCTGATGTCAAACTCAGAACAGATTTAGCACCGGTTTGGGCAAATGTACATCCGGGAGTGATTGCTCAACTTCATGTATACATGAGCCGGCGGGCAGGACTGCAGAAAAGTCAAATTGTGAATACAACTGAATTGCGTATTTTGCTTTCTCTTGCTTGTTGGCTTGTTTTCTTCTTTGAATAGCTTTGCTTTGCCAGTTGATTTTGTTGTGTGATGATCCAACCTCAAATTGACCTAACAAGCTGTCATTACCTTTAGATGCATATGATATGGTTCCAGCAGAAACGATCTGGCTCGATATGTTCGTAATACTGGAAAAAAACTACCGGTAAAAAAAAAAATCTGTTTCTGTAGTTTCGGCTAAGCTGAGACAAACTACGTGCACTTGTTTCCCTTCAGCCGGATCCCACGAGAGGTTTTCTCGTCAAAGCGCGATGCATGACGGGAGACGGGGAAAGAGTTGATTTGAATTAGCACGGTTGACTGGCCGTGTAAACATCATGCGACACCTAGCGCTGACCCAAAAGAAACAAGAGGGGAGAAAACTCTCACACACTTTGCAATGCATGCTGGTTTAGGGAGAAAAAGTTGTATTCGATTCACTATGTGCGAATGTGTAGTCATATGTTTAGCAATAATTTATACGTATTTTTACTTTTAAAACATGTTCTTGTTGTCACTGCTGCCGCTGTTCTTAACTGCATGGTTGTATAGGTGGCGGTTTTTTTTTCTTCTCGTTTTCATTGTTCTTGAGTTTTTCATAACATTTTAACGCCGCTGTTGTTGCTGTTGGTATAGAAGATGATCAAAATGCCCCTCACACAATGTAACGATCACCGATGACTCGGTTTTAGTCTTCTGATTTTTTTCCCTTCTACATCGTTCTCCGCATGTTTGACATCCGAGTTCTTTTATTTCAAAATCGCTTCGCGAAAATGCAAGGCATGCGCATAATGTGCCATTTTGATATTAACCAAATTTGATTTTAACTTAACGAGGAGAGAATGATTATAATTTCAAAATGGTATAAACGCAATTGGTGCGTTGTTGTTGTTGTTGGGGTTTGTTTTTGGTTTTTTTTGCGTTCTGATCAGTTGATTTGCTTTTATGTGATCTGTACGTGTGGTGATGTCGAAGTATGCAGGTTTCTTTTTGCTCAGCTACTACAGTACTATTGATAGTACAAGTTAAAATAATGTGACTGTTATTTTTCTTCTTGTTGTTATGGATTCTCTGGTTATTTTTGTTTTTTGTCAGTGTAGTCCAGTGTTCCCACACATCTCAATCTTGATCAACTCTTTGCACACAAAAACACTAAATAAAACAATGCAAAAAGTGGGTTTTTTCTTCTTCTTAAAATCCTTGTAAAAATACGAACACGGACACGTTGTAGAAGGGCGTTTCTAACCATCGCAACAACAAAAAATCGTGAGACTTTTCAAAACCCCTGGTAAAGATTGGAGAAAACATATGTTGTGCGGCTCAGTGGCCGCGCAAGGGAAAGTTGTGTGTGTTATGGGAGCTTTGGCCTGCCATAGTGCGTGTGGCAAAGATCTCAGGGGTAGAGAGAAAGAGAGAACCAAAAAACCGAAGCCAGTTTCGGCGCCGTCAATTCTGCGAAGCGGGCTCCTCGCCAGCAGTTTTGCGGGTGTGTGTTTGACACCGAAGTTCGCTTCTGAACAAACAGCAGTTTTGGACCATCTGACTTGAAGATACTGTTGCTGGGGTGCCATGATGTAGGCAAAAATTTTTTTATCCCCCCCCCCCCCCTCTCTCTCCCATACCCCAACCCCCACCGTGGCCTTCTGTTTTCAAAAAAGCTCTAATGAGGATTTTACACGTGAGAAAGCGTTTGAAAGAAAGATGGAGAGAAAGACCCAGTTCGAACTCGTACAACATACGCACGCACTCACGAACTCACGCACGACCGCGCGCGCACACACACACACGCACACGCACACACACACACACACACACACACACACACACGCACGCACGCACGCACACACACACACATTCACGCACACCCACACACACACGCGCACGCGCGCACACAAACACATACGGCGCACGAACGCACGCACACACACACACACATTCACACACACACACACACGCGGACACAAACACATACACACGCACGAACGCATACACACACACACACACACACACACACACTGACACACTTAAACAAAGGGTAATTTAAAATATCCGAATCTGCAGATTCTTCTTCACGAAAAAATACAGAAAAACAATATCAGTGCAGTTTGTACATGTACACACGAATCTGTGCTAATGTCCGAAGTAATCAACACCAAATTGTGCGTACCGTTACGTAGTGATTTGCGGTGGGTTTTTGTTTTTTTTCGTCTTTTCAGCAGTTAAGGCCAAGATACACGATCGGTTTTGCACGTACGTTTGAGGCGGACGGGTCAGACCTGATCGTCTCAGAGGAACGGAACGCTTGCCACACCATGCTCCCGAGACGTACGAGGTGAAGGTCGTTTTACCCCACATTTGACATGGAAGTCTGCAGCATGGACAGCAGGAACAGCGGGTCTCGATGTTGCTGGTTTTTGTAGTTTTTACTTCCATGGTTCCATACATAGATTCCAACTCGTCGCCAAGATTTAGGTTGATGAGATATTTCGATTCCGAATCGGCAAGTTTTGGTGCTGAACTGACCACCATTTGCAAAGTGGGTGTCGACTGAAAGACGTGCGCTCATTGGCTGGAGGATGCTTGCCATCCGTTCAGAATAGATCCAGCTGTATTTCGAACTGACGGGCCGAGGAGCACGCTGTCAAGCGTGTGAGACGTACGGTTCGGATGCCACACGATCGGTTTGTGGTCAGTTTTGAGCGGTCGGTCTCAAACGTACGGGCGAAACCGATCGTGTATCTTGTATTGGCCTTTAGTGCTATTCAAGACATACGGTACATCCATCATTATACTTTGTCTACATAATGATACATTGACATCTTAATAAAGATCCCCCCCCCCCCCCCCCCCCCCCGCGTCTACCGAACCATTTAGACATGGCACTTGCTAGGCAGGAATTATAAGCTACTACAGCTGACCAGTCTTTGGCTTTGATGCGTTAAGCACCCGACGTCCCTTGGGACAATTTCTGACCGGCGTACTCCCCTGGGGCCGTCACAATATGGTTTACAGGGATAATAGGAATTCATCTCCACGCCGCTACGGCTCATCGGGTCAAAGGGAATAGTAATCTTTAATCCCTTTCATTTAGCTCTACGTCTTTGATAACTAGGTGAAGATCTTGTGTCTTGTATAATTATGTCAAACCGCGGGAGCGGCCGGGTGTTGTCTGTGCCGTTATGCTATACAACGAGGTCACTGAATTGCCATGCAGTGACATGATTGTAATAAATTAGCAATTTCATCACGAGTTAAATAAATGTGACCAAAAAGGTCATGTTCTACTTCTTCTTTTGCGTGTTCTTCTTCCTCTTTTTTATTTTTTCTTCTTCTTTTCAAGTCTTCTTCATATTTTGCCTCTTTTTTATATATAGTCAAGTTTTGACTAAATATTTTAACATCGAGGGGGAATCGAAACGAGGGTCGTGGTGTATGTGCGTGTGTATGTGTGTGTGTGTGTGTGTGTGTGTGTCTGTGTGTGTGTGTGTGTGTGTGTGTGTAGAGCGATTCAGACTAAACTACTGGACCGATCTTTATGAAATTTGACATGAGAGTTCCTGGGTATGAAATCCCCGAACGTTTTTTTCATTTTTTTGATAAATGTCTTTGATGACGTCATATCCGGCTTTTCGTGAAAGTTGAGGCGGCACTGTCACGCCCTCATTTTTCAACCAAATTGGTTCAAATTTTGGTCAAGTAATCTTCGACAAAGCCCGGGGTTCGGTATTGCATTTCAGCTTGGTGGCTTAAAAATTAATTAATGACTTTGGTCATTAAAAATCTGAAAATTGTAAAAAAAAATAAAAATTTATAAAACGATCCAAATTTACGTTTATCTTATTCTCCATCATTTGCTGATTCCAAAAACATATAAATATGTTATATTCGGATTAAAAACAAGCTCTGAAAATTAAATATATAAAAATTATTATCAAAATTAAATTGTCCAAATCAATTTAAAAACACTTTCATCTTATTCCTTGTCGGTTCCTGATTCCAAAAACATATAGATATGATATGTTTGGATTAAAAACACGCTCAGAAAGTTAAAACAAAGAGAGGTACAGAAAAGCGTGCTATCCTTCTTAGCGCAACTACTACCCCGCTCTTCTTGTCAATTTCACTGCCTTTGCCGTGAGCGGTGGACTGACGATGCTACGAGTATACGGTCTTGCTGAAAAATGGCAGCTACTTGACTAAATATTGTATTTTCGCCTTACGCGACTTGTTTATATATATTTTTTTTATGTATTCGGATTTGCCTGTGTTATGGAGACCTTTCTTAGAATGTTTTAAACTACATCAACTTTTTAGGACACACACACAGGCACACATACACATACACACACTCAAGCACGCACGCACGCACGCACGCACGCACCGTCAAGCACGCGCGCACACACACACACACACCCTCACACACACACACACACACACACACACACACACACACACACACCGCTCTATCCCGCATCCGCCTATAACCTTCCAAACAAACCTCACCTTTATAAACTCTCACAAAAATGTCCACCAGCGTATACACACACGAACACACCACTCCACCCCACCCCACCCCCACCCCCACCCCACCGTAAAAAAGGGAACAAAATGGAGCAGATAATATGACTTTGAAAAAACGCTAAATAAAATGAAAAATGGAAACATTTCTATATATAATATATTAAAAAAAAAAGATAAGACAAAAAGTATAAGAAAGAAAGTTTAAAAAAATAAATAAATAAAAAAAATAAAAACAGAGACGAAAAATAGGAGATTTAAAAAAAGATATATATATAAAAAAAAAAAAGAATAATAATAAAAGGCAGACATAAAAAGTGGCGTTCCACAGGCAGTAATGGGTTAATGTACAGGTGTAGGCCGACGACGCGGGGGAGGAATGAATGGGTTAATGGGCAGGCGATAGTGGCCTTGCTGCACACGGCAGTCAGCGCTGCTCATTTGACGCATGCTGCGAGAGAGAGGGGGCGTAAGGTGCTGCACAGCACGACGCAGGGCGGGGGCACCGTCTTAAATGTCGACCACACACATCATAAACAACTGCTAGTTTCAACTATTTTGGTTTTTGTTTGTTGTCGTGGCAGTCGGGGAATTGGCGGGTTTTGCAAGGTTATTGCTGAGTTTCAGCTTTGTGGAAGTTCCAGGGAAGAAAAAAACGTTTTTGTGTAATACACATGTTGAACACTTTATCACAAGTTTATATCACAGGAGCTTGTATCCAACCGCCGGTCGATCATTATTTACTCCTGCGTGCTTATTATTTACTGCTGCATGCTTATTATTTACTGCTGCATGCTTGTATGATCGACCGGCGATTGAATACAAGCTCCTGCGGTTTATATACATTCCTAGTACAGACACAAACTGACACAGCCATGGACAGACAACTGTCTCTCTCTAACTCTCTCTCCCCCTCTCTCTTTCTCGCTTACACATGTACGCACGAAAGCGCGCACGCATGCACGCACATGCACAAATGCACAAACACATGCGCACACACACACACACACACACACACACACACACACACACACACACACACACACACACACACACTCATCATTGAGAGAGAGGGGGGGGAGGTTTGGTTAAACATCCCGAGATAACATCACAAAGTTGGATAAAAATAATCCTATTGAACGATGAACGAAACAGCAACAAGTTAAATTTGGTTTAAATCTGTATTTATTTTTACATTTGCATGTAACATGAACATACGTTATTGACATACGGGTTACGTAACTTACGTCTTCTGTCGGAAAGATAGGCCAAAGGTTTCATTTTAATATTTCAATCTTAATTCACCCTTTACATATATCTAAAGTGAGACCTGTCATGTTGTCGCTTTATATTACCGCAATGCACTGTGATATTCCTCTTGATAAATTTTAAATACAGTTTCCGTTTTGCCGTTTCATCTGAAAATTCCAGAAAAGGTTGATGGTTGGTGGTTTCGCACGTGTTCTTGGAATATGAAAGTATACAATTTTATTTGGAGTGCACATACAACCAAGTTCAGTTCTGAACAAACCTGTAATAATGTTTACCTTAAAGGCATAGAAAGCTGATGAATATACACGCTAATTGCTTTACCCAGAGCTGGAGACAGACTAAATTAAGTTACCTGCAAAATATTGTGGTCTAGGAGCCCTTAAATGTTGAGATATTTGAATTTTTATTTTGATCTAGATGGTCCTATTTATAGATTTGGCAACACATGTAACGTTGATGCAAGGGAGCTAACACCGCGGCTTTGTTGACATCCTCACTTTTTCAGAGGCTAGAACAAGCTGTAATGCATGTATTATGGTCCGCGCATGGTGACATATCGTCATTATATGTAGTGAATTTGGGGACGAATTTCAGTTTGCTATGACAGTTCGAGACAGTTGTTGTATTGGAACTAGTGCTTCATGAGTCCCTCGTTTCGAATTTTAATAGATGCAAGATATTTTCAAGCCTTTAATGCGTACAATTTTGCCTTCAAATTTCCCAAAATAAATAATGACACAAGTCGGCGGACTGTAATTACGTCACAGGCACATCCCTTCTTTGCACAATGGCGCGCTTTGTTTTGAACCCGTCGACCGGTTCGACGGCACTACAATTTGTCCTTTAATTTGGCTGGGACACCCACTTTACCACCCAGGCACCATGCAGTGAATGCAGACTAACACCAGCGCAGGTTATTTTGGGGGGAAATGAAGCGGTGAAGCCCAAACGGTAAGTAGATCTACACTCATTGCTCAATCATCGTTTCGATAGCTTTACCTTGACCGTGTGTCGTCTGCTAGCGCATTACGTACTGATGTTTGCAAACATATACACGAAGAACACATACAGCAGTAATATATATGAATGTCACATGTTCATTAGAACAAAATGAACCCAATACAGTACTCTTAATTTACATTTGTAGCCTGTGTATGAGTAACAGTGTCGATTGTCTTGCCCTGTGGTACAAAATGTATGGCGGGCCAAATGAGTCAAAATGTCTAAGATACATGCATCATGTTGAACACGAACAAAAAACTTTTCGGGGGTAAGAAAGCAATCTACATCTAAATGACCAGTTGTAAGTGTTTGTTTTTCATGATTTTTAAGCTATTCCTTGGGTTGTTGTTGAAGTTTTTTGTTCTGATCTAAGACAATGTACAGCGCGGAGAGCATAGATTACTGTGGTTCGCGCTATATAAGCTGTCATTATAATTTTTATTATTAGTAGTAGTAGTAGTAGTAGTATTAATATCATTATAAGTATTATCATTATTATTGATGTTGTAAGGAACACTGTACAAAGAGTTTTTTTTATATGTTCCAACATAGCAAAAAGATATCTACCCCAAATCGAGAAAAGTACACACAAAGTAAATGGTTTTTTTCAAAGATTCTTAAGGCGAAAGTGTTTTGTTACAAGTGTATAATATTAATAATTCTTTCTCACTTTACAGAAACCACAAAAAGAGCTTTTGCAGCTTGAACTGAACGTACTGCAGCTTGTCTACGCTATTCGGACTGCAAACTTTGATGAGTTTGTCCAAGCACTGGCGGTTCTGATTCCATGGTTTTTCGCACTGGACCACATACACTATGCGCGGTGGCTTTCTGTGCATCTGCGTGACATGTGTCAGCTGTTGACAAGGATTCTATCCGTGTATCAAGCCTTCTATCTGGGTGCATTTGTCGTCAACAAAACTCGGCGGCCATTCTCTTCCATTGCACTTGACCACGCACATGAGCAGTGCAATGCCTTGGCTAAAGGGGATAGAGGTGCGATCGGACTAACAACGAATCCAGTGGCACTGCGAAGGTGGATGGTGGCTGGACCAGAGATTGCACGAATTGTGCAGAGCTTTGAGCAGCAACTACCTTCACATGCGTCTCCTAAGCTGGAACATCATGAGCAATCTTTTGCTTTTCAAGACTTTCAAGATGAATGTTGAAAAGCGTATTGCAGCTTTTAAAGAAGTCGGCAATCCTTTTGAAGACGACAGTGAGGTTCTGTATGCTATGGACACGAAAGTTGTGGTCGAAAACTGTGATGTGAAAGCAGTCCAGAGTGTGATCGAAGTCGGACAGCAGCAATACAACGACTTTGTAAAAGAAAGACTCATGGAAAGACCAACACCAGTAACATCTCCATTGCACCGAAACCACCTGAAAATCTTTGCAAGAAGACACCACAGAAGACTGCAGTTACCATGCTGCGCAATGACTGCTCACTGTTTTCAAGACTGTTCATAGCCTGCCAAACAAGAAAAGGCAATCTGCCCGAGTTTTTCCGCCATGAAAATCAACCAGTACCCCCGTCACTCAGCAAGAATGGAGAAATGAGGACAGGCCAAAAGTCGGACCTTCTCCACTGCCTTGAACGTGTGGTTGGCTGTGATTCTTCTTTGGTTTACGAGCCTAGGGGAGAGAAGTTTGATGATGAGCTGCCCACTACTGATGATACAGGCTTCATGGAAGTGCCTGACCTTCGAACTGAGGATATCCTTCATGGACTGGAAAAAGCTTCTTGTCTTGAAAATCCAGAGCTGAAGGAAGACCTGCTGTTAGCGTGCTCACTAAGCTCCACACACGTTACAAAAACGTCTGCTCGACCAAAGAATGCATTTGCAGAAGTTGATGCCAGGATACTTGATGGTGCTTTCATTGTTCAGCGTCTATCTCCAAAGACATCACGCACGTTTCAGGAGTAGGCAGATTTCGTCTTTATACCATACGTGCTTTCTCAGCTGGAAAACGTGTCAAGAGTGGATGTTGTCTGGGATATCTACCTTCCTGACAGCTTGAAATCCTCTACACGGCGGAAACGTTGCCATGGGCAGCGACGGAAAGTGACTCCAACTTCACCAATTCCATCGAACTGGATGAGCTTCCTTCGAAACGATGGCAACAAAGAAGATTTGTTCCAGTTTCTCGCAAGAGAACTGATCCGCCAGAAAGTTGTCATTGCTACATGTGGAGAAAAAGTCATCTGCTCTCCCCCTGATGTTATCCTGTCCACCATTGATAGTTGCAATCAAGAAGAAGCGGACACACGCATGTTTCTTCATGCTGCACACTGTATTGCACAAGGACACAGAAGAATCGCAATACGAACTGCAGACACTGATGTTGTTGTCCTTGCCATTTATTTTGCTGAAAAGTGGCATGGCAATGAGCTGTGGGTATCATTTGGTTCGGGAAAGCATTTTCACCACATTGCTGCACACAAGATTGCTGGTAGTCTTCCGCCTGGAAATGTCAGTGACCTGCCAGTTTTTCATGCATTAACAGGATTTTTTTATTTTTTATTATTATTCTCTTTATTTATATAGCGCCTTATCCGAAGTTCAAAGCGCTTTATGTGAACGGATGTGACACCGTGTACTTTTTCTCGTCAAAAGGCAAGACAACAGCATGGACATCTTGGGCAGCTTTTCCAGAAGCAATTTCAGCTTTCCTTGAACTTGCTGCAATGAGAAAACCTTTCAGCGATTGCATCAGCAAGATTGAACAGTTTGTTGTCTTGATGTATGAGAACAGCACATCGTCAACAGTCCATGAAGCAAGGCAACGCTTGTTCTCTCAGAAGTGCTGTTCCATTGAGAACATTCCTCCCACCTCCGATGCTCTGCATCAGCATGTTCTCCGCGCTGCCTACCGAGCAGAGTTTGTATAGGGGCAATCTCTGCAGAATGCTCCCTCTTTACCTTCTCCAAAGGACTGGGGTTGGACCAAAGAAGAAAAAGAGGGGTGGAAGCCCTTGTGGACCACTTTGCTCCAGGCTGAAGATTCCTGTTACGAACTGATTCGCTGTGGGTGCAAAAAAGGCTGCAAGGCAAGGTGCAAATGTGGAGCTGCAGGTCTTCAGTGCACCGCCCTTTGCAACTGTGGCGGGGACTGTGGGGAAGAGTAACAAATCCTAGCGTCACCTGCAAGTTCTGTGAGTTGACAAACATTCCTTTGGTACACTGACGATTCAAATAGTGTTATGTTCAAGTGTTTGTTGGAAAACTGTGTTTTGTTTATTCTTTTTGACACTAACAAAATACATTAATTCATGATTTTGTTTATGTTGGATGTTGATCGGGATTTTAAAAAAAAACTGGTTTTGCATACATGTACTCATATTAAAAAGAGACTTTTTCTTTTTTGTGTGCTTATGGAAATAGATTTTCACACACACACACACACACACACACACACACACACACACACACACACACACACACACAGAGAAAAATGTGATGTGGATTTTGAAATGTACTTGTAAAGTTTTGCTTAGCTTTAACCATCTTATCTGATGTTAAACAACCTTCTGTAATCGGTTTTACATTTGTACTTGTGAAGGACGAAATGAGTGGAAAGCATGTAGATTAATATATTTCATTAGAGTGATACAAGTGTTTTGTGTCTGTGCATACATGTAGATATTTTGTTGTAAGATAGTTCTTTGGAGGCAAACGTCTTTCGCTCCCGGTAGTGATGACCTATATTTCAGCAAAAAATAGGTCATATGAGATAGATGAACTTGTCAAAGATAATCAAAAGGTCACAGACTATTGACGGAATTTATTTGGTTAACTGTTATAGATATTACCTCGTGACAACAAAAAAAGCATTTATTGATCCCTGTGACTGTGACAGAATGGTTGGAGACTGTCGAAGGCACACCGTGTGACCTACTTTTGAAAGGTCGCTCCCTGTGTCTGTCAATGAATACGCTTACCTCTAATGAAATATATCAATCTACATGCTTTCCACTCTTTTGTTTGAAAATGCACGCTTTAAATTAATTTTCAAACGCCACACAACGCTACAATGGGGTTCCGGGCAGCTATGACCTATTTTTAATCTAATGTAGGTCATCACACATATGAATCGATCAAGTGTTTTGAAAAACTTGTAGATTAATGCAGGACATTATGTGATCAACTGTTTTAAATTATATCCCTGTAACAAAAATGCATTTATTGATCCCTGTAAACGTTTTCACCGAGTGTCTGGAGACTGTCGAGGGCATACCGTGTGACCTACTTTTGAAGCGTCGGTACCCAGTGTCTGTCAACACAAACGCTTGCCTCTATTAAAAATATTCATCTACATGCTTTTCCACACACGTGTGTAAAAAAGGCATGCTTCGAACTCGATTTGCATTCTAATGGGGGTGTCTGTTGCCCAACATGCTCACTAATGGTCTTATGGTGCGTTTGACATCGATTGTGGGCAAACTACACTTTGTAAACACGGGAGTGCGTTAGTATGCCTTTAAAGTTTATTACTATGACATGTTCCAGGTAAAAAATCCATAATTATGATAGATTTATAATTGATAATAGATTTATAATTTAAATATATAATAATTATATGATATATCTTTAGGTAAAAGTACATTGCAGATTATACATTCTTATACGTATACTGATTGACATATAAATATAGATAAATACCATATTTATTTGCGACAGCCGAGATACGTGTGTTTCAATTGTCCATGTTTCTGTGCACACACAAAATGATTGACCAACCAACAAATGGTGACATACGAGGATATACCCAAGTTACATTTACCTTTAGTTTTGAATTAAGTGTTGCATGAATGAGCTGTTCTTGTTTTTGAACCTTCAATTTTGAAACGATGTCTGTCTATTTTTGAATTGAAAGTTGCAAACATTAACTTCTCTTGTTATTTATTATTGAACGTTTACGTTTTATTATTGAACGTTTCGGGTTACTGAATTTCACAATCAAGATGAACCAAAAAAATCCAAAAACTGTTTTGCTAAACAGCACTAACCTTTTTAAAGAAAAAATAGCTGATGCTTTTCAGAAGATGTACTTCAGCGATTAATTGATTGCTTGATTTATTGCTTGCTTGATAGATTGCTTCCTTGACTGATCAATTGATTCATTCATTCATTTATTGATCGATTGATCGATCGATTCTTCTTCTTCATCTTCGATCATAGGCTAAAACTCCCACGTTCACTCATTTTTTTGCACGAGTGGGCTTTTACGTGTGTGACCGTTTTTCCCCGCCATTCTGGCAGCCATACGCCGTTTTCGAGGGAGAACAATAATACTTATTGTAAAGAAAAAAATCGATGCAGTAAATTTGCGATACGCCCTTGTTCCGAGATGCTATCTACAGTCAAGAGATTCGGTTTCCATCGCCCGTAGAGTCACAGCTCATAAAAGTCAAGTAATGGCTGTCGCCACCTCCAACCCTGTGTCGTAAAATTTAGCAAGAGGAGCAATCTTGTGTAGCCCGCTTCGTCTTCATTGCTAAAAGTCATTTGTGTCTCCCACTGCCAAATGATGGGCCGATAGTGTCACGCTTTACAGCCCTAAACATGGCAAACATCACCAGCCCCCACGATCTCCCGGGCTTCGTTCAGGGACAGTTTCGCCCTTGAGATTTTCACTCACAGGTACAACTGTCTGACTAGTTAGTTTTTACGTTCTCTTAAAACCAATTGGCCTATCTTGGGACATGTAGAGTTAATATGCCATGTGGGGTGGACAAAACACTGGACAGACATGCAAACTGACAAAGAACACATACGATCGTATAATTCTGGAATGCTGTTGTTGCGGTAATATGGGGATATGTACAACAGTTGTTTAGGAACTGAAATCACTGCCGGGCGTACATTGACATTGTTCAGAGCCGTGTTGTCCTGTCAGTCCCAGACCCTCTTGACGCCAGCGGTTGCAAGCGACGGCGTTGATTGGTGGATGCGGCGCTCAGGGAATGTCACGGACCAATGAAATCTCATTTCCGCTGGCTGACAGACAGGGCTGGCGGCACGGGGCGGGCTGCATTCCCGCCATGCCTCGCGCTCACAGCTCGTGCTAGCACGTGCAGCGCCTTGTGGTGCCGCCTAGCGGTGGATTGAGACACGCCCTCCGCAGGGAGTTGTTGCTGCTAGCGTTACATCAACACACTTCCCCCTTCCATCCTTATACCCCCCCCCCCCTCCAAACTCCGCACACACTCTCAACCCACTGCTCTCTTCCATCCTCCCCCACAACCCCCACCCCCGCTCTTCTCTCTGCCGTCTGTTCCTGACTGAGGTTCCGTAGTGACGGCGGGGTCTGGGACGGAGTTTCTAGTTGCCGTGGCAAAGCTAACGACTTGCGAAGGCCAACAGCCATTTGCAATCAAGCGAAACCACAGCGACACGGCGTCTGACACGGTCGTGGTTGTGCTTGCTGCTGGTGATGTTGCTGTTCTTGCTGCTGTCGTGAAGACTCAGTTGTGATTTCGTTGAACTGTGTTTACCAGGACTAACCGCGATATCTTCCAGAACTCAGGCGTCAGTTTTATTGGTGACTTGTGAAAATTACGAAAAGAGACATTGAACATTGGTGGTCTTACTTTTTTTTAACAGAAGCGTGTGGTTATTCTAAACTGATAAAATATCAGTTGTGAATTCTAAATATCAAAAATCATTTTCCAATGGACTCGCCCTCACATTTTTGGACTATTACAAATGACCGTAACGAAATGCTGCAAACAGTTTAGGGGCAAAAAGCCACTGCCTGCAAATATTCTGACCATTTTTTGTTGAGTTTTCCCTGACCACTTCGCAGTCAAGTAGAACAAATCTTGTTTTGAGTAGCGGAAAAATCGTCAAAGGAATCGTTTATGTTTATTCGTGAGAATTTGCTCGTCATCCTCTCAGCCTTATCTCCAAGCAGACACTCGCGCCGGGCACAAAAAAGAAGGACCTCGTCAGTCGTTGAGACCTTGATACGATAAACACCAAAACTACTCTCGGAACTTTATCGCTTCCAGCCTGTCGTCTGCGCGACTTCATCATCGCTGCCGACCTCGTGAACTCTCGGAATTCCTCGCGCCGCGCGTGCGTTGACAGCTGGTGACGTCACGAGGGACGACGGACAGACTTCAGAAGCGCCTGATCAGAGGGTGGATATGTGGAGGGAGTGTGTGTAGGGAGGGGCTGCAGGGCGAGATACCTTTCATCTGTGATCATCTGAAGCTACTGCTATACTGTCAGCTTCCTGCATGTGCCTGGGAGAAGGAGATATTTGATGAACTTCGGCTGTGATAAAAGAGTTTTTATTGAGATCTTGAGATCCACATTCTGTCAAAAGAGACAAGCACAATCAAACGCAGAAACAACGACTCTTTCAGTGCAGTTTGTACTCCTCATATATATACTCTTGTCTGGAACTTTGATCAAAACACAGCCGTTGGCTGAAAGAACTGTTCTGTCAATTATGACCGTGAGTATACGCCGCGCAGGAAATCGTCCAATTAAAAAAAATCTGAAAGAATCATAGAAAGACTGCTGCGACAGTATTTTAAAATATATTAAGAGCACGAGCTGTTTTAGATTAATGAGCCAATTCCAAGCTGTTCTCATGTAAAATAATGGGAAAAAAGACAGAAGTTGACAAAAGAGCTGTGAATCTACTGAGTAACAAACAGGAACTCATTGTGGACATTTTTGACGTATAACTGAGAAAACCCCAACTATACAGACTGATAAAGGGTGGACAAAAAAGAAGAAGAAGACTGGAAGTGAGCGACGGAATAAAAAAGACTTGAAGAAGAAATACCGTGAAAAAGAAAAAGAAAAAAAGGAAGTGGTGCCAGGATGATTGCAGATGGCCGCTGCATCAGTCCTTGATGGACATGTCACAGGTTGCCTCCTCTCTGCCGTCGCTGCCGTACGTCAACCGCTGGCGCTGTTTGTTTGATGCAGGCCTGATTTCTCGCTGACGGATCGCCGCGGGTTGCCGTATACTGCACGCTGCAAGCACCAGCTTCGTTGCAGTCTGCAGTTTATGCAGCTTGTGAGAGAAGAGAAATTCGGTGAGTTAATTATATATGTACAGTTTATTTAGATTCAATTTGACTCTAAGATTGATAATTGCGCAGCAGTTTCCTGAAGCTGTGATACTTGTGCAGCAGTTTCCTTAAGCTGTGACAATCGTGCAGCGGTTTCCTGAAGCTGTAATAATTGTGCAGCAGTTTCCTGAAGCTGTTATAATTGTGCAGCAGTTTCCTGAAGCTGTAAATGATTGTGCAGCAGTTTCCTAAAGCTGTGACAATTGTGCAGCAGTTTCCTGAAGCTGTAATAATTGTGCAGCAGTTTCCTGAAGCTGTGATAATTGTGCAGCAGTTTCCTGAAGCTTTTATAATTGTGCAGCAGTTTCCTGAAGCTGTAAATAATTGTTCAGCAGTTTCCTAAAACTGAGATAATTGTGCAGCGGTTTTCTGAAGTTGTAATAGATCTAATTGTGCAGCAGTTTCCTGAAGCTGAGATAACTGTGCAGCAGTTTCCTAAAGCTGTGATAATTGTGCAGTAGTTTCCTGAAGCTGTGATAATTATGCAGCCGTTTCCTAAAGCTGTGATAATTATGCAGCAGTTTCCTAAAGCTGTGATAATTGTGCATGCAGCGGCATCCTGAAGCTGTAATGATTGTGCAGCAGTTTTCTGATGTTGTAATAATTGTTCAGCAGTTTCCTGAAGCTGTGATGATTGTGCAGCAGTTTCCTGAAGCTGTAATAATTGTGCAGCAGTTTCCTGAAGCTGTAATAATTGTGCAGCAGTTTCCTGAAGCTGTAATAATTGTGCAGAAGTTTCCTGAAGCTGTGATAATTGTGCAGCAGTTTCCTGAAGCTGTAATAATTGTGCAGAAGTTTCCTGAAGCTGTGATAATTGTGCAGCAGTTTCCTGAAGCTGTAATAATTGTTCAGAAGTTTCCTGAAGCTGTGATAATTGTGCAGCAGTTTCCTGAAGCTGTAATAATTGTGCAGCAGTTTCCTGAAGCTGTAATAATTGTGCACCAGTTTCCTGAAACTGTGAAAACTGTGCAGCAGTTTCCTGACATAGCCATAGACATAGACATAGCCAAATACATAGACATAGCCATAGACATAGATATAGGCATAGACATAGAAAACTTTATTATCTCCAGAAGAGAAACTCAGGTGTGGTGTATCACAGCATCAGACAACATACAACATAAAACGTAAGAGCATAAAACAGTAAATGATTAGGGTATAGCCTAGTCAAATGTGTGGTAGATGGCAAGATAGACTTACACGAGGACAGTACCTTTAATTTCAAGCTGTTTGCTTGACTTGGTTGCTCAAAAGCTATTCATTCTGCATGTTGGATAACACTTCTTTTGACAAACGAAGAGAATGATCTGCGATCTACTGGTTTAGGGTTAGGGATACTTGAGACAGACTTGTCACATATAGACTGATCGAGTCGTGAATGTCTCTGCTTATGTTGAACAACAAATACTGAATGCGTCTTGAATTAATTAGTCCGTTTACTACTAAGAATTACTGATTGTCACACCGGTTTCCGTTTACCCGTTCGTTGTTGGCGGAACGACCGGTTAAACTGGCCGATTGCATGCACAGGTTTTCTAATCTGATTATTTTTGTAATAGCATACTCATATATCAGTTCCCAGTAAATATTAATCTTTTTAGATTGAATTGAAAATTTATTATGGGATTTGGAGTGTAGGTATAGAAATCCGCATAATTATTGTAAACGTATTGGGTATAATTTAGATCATTATCATTGTCAGTAATATTTTGTTTTATTCTGTATTGTTCGTATGATTATTATAATAATTGTTGTTGTTGTTGTTGTTGTTGTTGTTGTTGTTGTTGTTGTTGTTGTTGTTGAACGACAAATTAGAGCGGCATAATGGTATAAAGCTGTAGTTGTTGTTATTTT
>NC_090254.1:35605852-35625852 GCF_037325665.1 Littorina saxatilis | reverse complement strand
TCATATCAAGTGTTACGTCATTCTACAACGGCGTTTTCTTGCAAGATTATATACCGTTACGATAAATCATATGCCATTGCATCATTGAAGGAAAATAAAAGATCGACAATATAAACTGTCTGCCAACATAAAAAATAACAATATTTCCTTAAAAAAAAAAGGACAAATTATAACACTCGCTCCAAAAGAAAATGAAAGTTTCCTGTTAGTCCTTGTATGCTGAATGCAAAAAAGGACAAAGTATAACACTCGCTTCGAAAAAAAATAAAAGTTTTCTATTAGGCTTAGTTCTTGTATGCTGAATGCAAAAAAGGACAAAGTATAACACTCGCTTTGAAAGAAAATGAAAGTTTTCTATTTTCTTGTATGCTGAATGCAAAAAGGGACAAAGTATAACACTCGCTTTGAAAGAAAATGAAAGTTTTCTATTTTCTTGTATGCTGAATGCAAAAAAGGACAAAGTAGAACACTCGCTTTGAAAGAAAATGAAAGTTTTCTATTTTCTTGTATGCTGAATGCAAAAAAGGACAAAGTATAACACTCGCTTTGAAAGAAAATGAAAGTTTTCTATTTTCTTGTATGCTGAATGCAAAAAAGGACAAAGTATAACACTCATTTTGAAAGAAAATGAAAGTTTTCTATACATGTTCTTGTGTGCTGAATGCACGGGGAGAAAAATCCACAGCCAACATAAGCAGCGTAAAACCGCCAAAGAGAAGCAATTAGCAACAACGGCAGTCAAATCTCACTTTATGCCATTTGATCCCTGACACAAATAAGTCCCTTCAAGCCCAAACTGACGTTCGCCGAGACCACATGCTGTTCAGTCTCGGTGTACGTAGTCCTCTTACCCACATAAATCACGTGCACACGAGAACGAGATTTCGTTTCGCCAATCCGTCAGCGGTAGAAATACGGCTTGTTTTCTTTGCACTGACGATACAAGATAATCAAGCCAAGAGGAAAAGGAACGAAAAGTATACTTTAGCTCCAACGTATGACCTGTGTTGTTGGTAGTGGTGTCGTTTTGCCCCTACGCCAAAATCTGTGTTTTGGGATATGTTTCACTGACAAATTTATGTTTTTGAAAACAGGCTTTGAAATGTTTGTGTTCGTGTTGAGGATTTTCAATGCAGGAAGCAGACTTGAAGTGTCTGTTAATATATATTGTGTTAATGTTTGGCCTGCAGGTTTTGAAGTGTGTTTGTTGTTGACACAACTGTTCGCGTTAAAATGGAAGGTGCTATCCAACAACCCGTCCCCAACCCAAAAACCCAAATTAAATCAAGTTAAATAAAACGCTTTCCATGTTTACGTTGCAAAAACACTGCTATAGTTGTATTAGTACCGGCATATTTCAGGCATATTGAAAACATCATGAGGATATTAAACGTCCCTCGCGAAAAACATTCCATACAAAATTTTAAAAAAATTACATTTAGGCTACCTGAACTTACATGTTGCATGTCTTAGACTTGATGTTCTCTTCCTACGCGCTTTCGTCCAAGTCTCTCCTTGTGGTTGTTTGTACTTTCTCCACCCTCCCCCTCCCGCCCGACCGACACCCTCTTCTTTTTTCTCCTCTGTAGATTCTTCTGTTCTTATTTAGTTCCCCACCGCAGGAGCTTTCTAGTTTGCTGTTAGGTAGATTTTTGGTTCCTCTTTCCTGTCATGCTCTCTTTTTCTTCATGAATTCTTTTCTTTTTTCTGCCTTCTTGCTCATTCACCTGTATTTTTTCCAAAAATCTCTTCTCTTGCCGCTTGTCTCGCGATTCATGTATAGTTTAATCTGTTAGTGTTCTGATGTAAGTCCAGCAGTAGATAGGTTAAGCCTATTTTAACATACTGGAAACTGGTAATCTTCCAGTAGGTATTAATTTAGTTTTACTAAAGCCTGCTGGGACACAAGTAATGGGTTAGTGCATTTGTAAACAGGAATCGCTTGACAAGTGGCCCCCTTCATCCCCCCCTTCCTCGTCCTGATATGGCTCTGCGTAGTCGGCTGGACGTTAAGCAACAAATAAACAAACAAAAATTTAGTTCCCCATCCCCATTCCTTCAATTTGTTCTTCTGGTTTATTTTTGTCATGTCCACCTTTATGAAAATGTGTGTAATTTATAGTATTGTTTTGGTCACGTGATAATTATAAGCATTTGCTTGAGTGCGTGTCCTAGGTGAATGTTTTGAATTGTTTCATGCGAAGAATTCTGAATAACATTTTGTTTAAACCAAAGACATTACAGAGTTGGAGAAAGAATTAAAACAAATTAACAAATGTAACAAGGACAGAAAAAAGAGAAAGATGAGAAAGAAATACAGAAAAATAATTTAAAAAAGAAACAAAACAAAAATCAAATCAAAAAACAACAACTTTGAATAAAAATAAAAAATTTTAAACAAAGAACAAAAAATTTTAAGCAACAGAGGAAGACATTGTCAAGAGAGAAAGAAAGAAAGAAAGAAACTTGCGAAATCATGACTGTGCATGCAATGGGAGGAGAAATGAAAAATGGGGGGGGGGGGGGTGTTGCGAAGTTTGGGGCAGACGGCTGGGAAACTCGGGAGGGGGGGGGGGGGGCTGGATGCACTGAACGTTAACATCAACAGTATATGCAAACAAACAATTACACCAAACAGCTCCATGGTTTCGCCATCTACGCGGCTACAGTATCGTCTGGAGAACCTGCAGTTTCGCATGCTACACAAACTTTACCTTCTCACCATATGATGTTATTGTTGTTACACGCGGGGCAAGATGGTGTCTGCATGCGTATTCACTTTCTGAAACATAATAACATTAAGCAGTCAATTATTTTTACGCAGAATCCATAAAAAATATTCCAGGTCAGTCCCTCTGTCCCTAGGTCAAGCGAGATTATTTTCAGTTCGTCATAATGTGTCGGTCGGTCGTGTGCTTGTTTGGTTATCTCCTTTAAATCGGTGGCTATGTGGTATTATATATGGGCTTTTCGTTTGTTGCATCGCTTATTTTTGCCGACAGAATAATATGAAAATCTTGAGTGTGTCTTCAGTTAAAATGTAATAAAAGGTTACTATTCTTTGGTCGAAAAAAATGATTGACTTAATTGTCCCTACAAGTCAATCTTTTTTTCGACCAAAGAATATTCACGTTTTAACATTTTAACTGAAGACACAACTGCATTGTACAGAAGAAACCAATGCGGTCTGAAAAAATTTCTTTCGATTTGTTAATGATGTCATAAAATTAAATGTAAATGGTATGTGATCGGAACGTTCTTCTTCTTCTTCTTCTTCTTCTGCGTTCGTGGGCTGAAACTCCCACGTACACTCGTGTTTTTTGCACGAGTGGAATTTTACGTGTATGACCGTTTTTACCCCGCCATTTAGGCAGCCATACGCCGTTTTCGGAGGAAGCATGCTGGGTATTTTCGTGTTTCTATAACCCACCGAACTCTGACATGGATTACAGGATCTTGTTCGTGCGCACTTGGTCTTGTGCTTGCGTGTACACACGGGGGTGTTCGGACACCGAGGAGAGTCTGCACACAAAGTTGACTCTGAGAAATAAATCTCTCGCCGAACGTGAGGACGAACTCACGCTGACAGCGGCCAACTGGATACAAATCCAGCGCGCTACCGACTGAGCTACATCCCCGCCCTGATCGGAACGTTCAACTTATGACAATTTAACAAAACGTTACATTCACTGTCCTGCGACCCAGCGGGCAGACAGACAAACACCAATGATACAGATAATAAACTTATCTGAAAAAATGTCCAAGACATGCATGAAACTCGCTCAGAGACGGGCGCAGTGGCGTGGTGGAAAGACGTCGGCCTCCTAATCGGGAGGTTGTGAGTTCGAATCCCGGTCGCTGCCGCCTGGTGAGTTAAGTGTGAAGATTTTTCCAATCTCCCAGGTCAACTTATGTGCAGACCTGCTAGTGACTTAACCCCCTTCGTGTGTACACGCAAGCACAAGACCAAGTGCGCACGGAAAAGATCCTGCAATCCATGTCAGAGTTCGGTGGGTTATAGAAACACGAAAATACCCAGCATGCTTCCTCCGAAAGCGGCGTATGGCTGCCTTAATGGGGGGGGGGGGGGGGGGTAAAAACGTTCATACCCGTACAATTCCATTCGTGCAAAAACACGAGTGTACATGGGAGTTTCAGCCCACGAACGCAGAAGAAGAAGAAGAAGAAGTGGGCAGACAGACAAACATCTATGATATAGATAAGAAACTTATCTGAAAAACTGTCCAAGACATGCATGAAACTCGCTCAGAAGACACAAAGGGAATCTGGGCCGCAGCACAGTGAATTTAACCTTTTGTTTTGTCATACATTGTGTATTGTGTATGTGATTGTGTTTTCGTTTATTTAAGGTTGATTTGTTTTTAATGTGTATTGTTGCTGTTATTAAGATTATTATATTTAAGATTGATTTAAGGCTCTTATGTTGTGTATTGTTGCTGTTATTAAGATGATTATATTTAAGATTGTAAGGCGCTTAGAACTATTTTAGGATTTGCGCCCTATAAATACCCTTATTATTATTATGATTATTATTATAAATTAAATGTTCGAATAACATACCATTCTTGTTTGTTTTATTCTGAATTTTGAACGTTGGCAGTGATGCAAGCTTGTATTGAACTGTAGAACATTATTCAAATATTGACGGTAAAATGGATATGTTTGTGATTGTGATAATTAACTCATTCACCAGTGTCGTTGATCCCTAGTCAATACTGAAAGCTTTTTCCCCGATAAAAGTTTGTTTCATATTTTTAATCGCGATTCACATATATTCGATGCGCACAGAAAACAGCACCTGATATCTCGTTTTAGTGCAACGGTTTTTTGTCTTCCCTTTAAAATGTAATCGCAGTATTAATCGAAGGAATCACTATTCACATATTCGATGCGTACAAAAGAAAACAGCACCTGCTATTTCTTTAGAGTAAAATGCGTTTGTTTTCCTCCCTCGGTAATCGCAGTACAGTGGAACCCCCCTTTTAAGACCTCCAAAAACCTGAGAAAATCAGGTCTTAAAATGGAGGGAGTCTTAAAATGGAGGGAGTCTTAAAATGGAGGGAGTCTTAAAATGGAGGGAGTCTTAAAATGGAGGGAGTCTTAAAATGGGGGTACATTTAGAGATGCTATGAACAGAAAATCTGAGAAAACAGGGTCTTAAAAGGGAGGGAGTCTTAAATTGGGGGGTCTTAAAAGGGGGGTTCCACTGTATTAATCGAAGGAAGGAAAGACAACTTGAGAAAACAGCCTCAAGAAAGTATAGTTCTTCACAGTGAGATCATACCCTTGACAAAAACCCACCGCCAGACCCAGTCTCCTTAAAGCTCTTTATTCGTTTTCGCACCATCTACAAATTAGTGTTTTGAAAAACATTTCCCAATTTTCACATTCCCGAACGCATACAAACCCGTCTCGTTGTCAAAATGAATGTTTAGAAAACAGGCTTCCAACCACGAGGCGGTATACAAAGTTCGCTTTTCTCAGTGCAACCAGCGACAAATCAAACGTTTGCCAAACAACCTGTATTTGTTTGACGTTCAAATTTTGTGTTGTGCTGCGGGACTCGCTTTCCATTGCCCCTGCGGGCTTGGGGAGAATTAGAAATGTTTATACAATAGACGCTCCGCATGTACAGCCAAGAGTTGTCTTTCTTGCGCGGTGGCTTCCGGCGCGAGAGCTTGGAACAAAAAACAAAAGAGTGTATACGATGATAGTTGATATTTGCCGATTGCAGAAGGCGTTATGCCGGAAGGGATGATTTGACGATTAAATTGTCGGGTGTTATAGTTGGTTTTATCCTCTACGATTTTTGTTTTGTTTTCTTTTTTCGTGTGTGGGGGTGGGGGGAGGGGGGGGCGAAGTGGATGGCCATGATGCAGTTCAGTTTTTGATTATTCATTATTAGCAAAACAAAAGACACGCTTTAATTAGTGGGTAAATGAGATTTATGATATGAATGTTTTTAATTTGGTGAACTTTGCAGACAGATGGTTGTTGTAACTGACGGTTGTTGTAACTTGGTTTAATTCTCAAGTATTGGATGCATACACTTGCAGCTACAGGGAGGACGTCAGCCGGCTTTGTTTACCTCACACAAACTTAATACTGACTATTCCCCTCCCCTCCAAAGTGCTTCTGATCGAACTTTGGACCATGTAATCCTCCCTCTGATACTAATTTGTGATGAGAAATGGTATTTTGACTTTAGATATTTTGCGTTGAAGCTAATTTCATTTTCTTATTAGTAACCGCTCGGTGCATTTTTCGAAGAAATCGAATTTGGGGTAAAAGCGATCGAACTACATTACAAATCTGCTTCATTTGCAAGATCTTGACATGTTTTTCTCCCTCAAGATAATTGTACCGCTTGAAATTGGCGGAGAAACATTCAGTCTGCAGTTAACTTTGGCTGACGCTTGGCTGACGTCCTCCCGATAGCTGCAGGGCCGGATCTGGGGGGGGGGGGGATTCCTGGGGTTCCGGAACCCCCTTCCCACCCCCCCCCTGGCCATCCAATGTACCTCTCAGAGAAAACAAAATGTGGACTTTGGACCTCTGCCTTCAATTGGAACCCCCCCCCCCCCCCCCCTCAAACGAACTTGGTCCGGCCCTGAGCTGCATGTGATGCATACCACTGCCAGTAAGCCGTAACAGACAAGAAAATTGTTTGATTAAAATCAACATGGCCGAAGCAATGTTTTCATAAAAGAAGCGGCATTGTACGGGCACATGTTGAATTTGGGTTACATGTGTATTTGAAAATCCGTAGGCATAAAAACATGCACAAGAGGAAGACACAGACAAAGACATACATACAGAGAGAGAGAGAGAGAAGAAAAAAACACCTGTAACTGGTCTCGTGAGAACGGTAACAAAACGAGACATGTCACCTCTCCGAATGCATTCCAATAGATGGCTCCTGCGGCCATCAATAGATACTAAATGAGGCATTTAGCTTTGTCACTGACATGTTGATTCAAATACGCAGTTGAATACTCGTAAATAATACATTCTGTGTATACAGTTTGAAACCGTCAAAAGCAATGGTTTGAAATTTGGTGTTGTCGTGCTAAATACTATTGCATTATGGAGTCCGTTCTTCATACTTGTTCTCTTTTAATGAAAGAAGTAGCTTACAACGCAAACATCTGTGAAGTGAATAAAGAATGCGCACTTCACGTAGATTTGCATGCATGGGTGATGGTATTTCTTTAGATGATCAATACCCCTTTATAACTATGCTGCAGGACAATGAAAGAAATGTCAGTCTTTTGACTTCGTAATTCGATTTTATTTTTTCAAAACGTTGTGATTAATATTTATGTTAATGCATTTTTCTTTCTTCTCTTTTCAGCCACTCTGGTTTGGAAAAAAACACTGGACTTGTCATCAAAACATACTGGATAATCGCCAAGACGAGAACATAGGAAGAACCAGGATATCCATTGAAGAGTTATCAAGATCCGAGAAAAAAAATTAACATTTGTTACGCGTTTTCTTTAATTGAATAATGATTCGCAGAGCAAACTGATCCGTGTTGTTGTATGCGCCTTAGCTCAACAGACTCTTGATTTTTGTAATACATGAAACTGCAACCATTTCGTGGTTTTTATTCAAAATGAACATTTTAAACAAGAAGACACAGTAATGAGGCTGGACACCAAAAAGTATGAATGTTTGTATCCTGATGAGTAACAGGTTACATCAGTAGAGAGTGCAAAAGGCCTCAAAACTCTGTGAGGAATATCCGGATTTAGCCATAACTGTAATTAAGGTGGTCCACCAACTTACGATGGACTACTGTAGCAGACTACCACTAGGGGGCGCCTCGGAGTTCCTGCACGCGCAGAGCATCAAGTTGGAACATCCCGTCGCCATGGGAACCGATCTCGGTTTGAGGTCTTCCGTATCCGGGTCGGACTACACGTATCGATTTGCGGACTCCGCCACAGAGCTAGGACACCGTGGCGCAGTGGTTGGCAACACTGATCTAGGGATGAAGGACTCGATGGATCTAACCATGGAGTACGGCAGAAGATCCACAATGGCTGGATCCGCTTTCACCACTTCGGATCTGAACCAGAAATCGTCCGCGAGTATGAGCGAGTTTCGCCATAAAAGCTCCCTAGCAGGGTCAGATTATGGACAGAAGAGTAGTCTGACAGGGTCAGAATTTGGACATAAAAGCTCGCTCCCCGGACCAGATTACGGACATAAGAGTTTACTCTCTGCGACTGATTACGGGCATAAGAGTTTACACTCTGCCTCTGATTACGGGCATAAGAGTTTACTCTCTGCTTCTGATTACGTGCATAAGAACTCACACGCCGGCTACGGTTCTAAAAGTGTATTGTCTGGTTCCGACTATGTACACAAAACAGGTCTTCCTTCGTCGGACTACGGAGCCAAGACAGCGGCTACCCTATCTGAATACTGTGCGAAGAACCCGAGTTTGAACTTCGGTCACAAGCTGACGTCATCTTCGGAGCTGTGCGAGCAGAACAAGACGTCATCCTCGCTCTGCAAGTCGAACACGACGAACAGGGATCGGGATCACTCGCCCGGCAGCTACAAATCCGAACCACGAGACACCGACTCTGCAAGCAAGTCTCCTTCCCGAAACGACGTCAAGAAGGAGAACAACAACAACAACGACGGCAACAACAACACCAACAACAGCGACGACGCTGCCACCACCAAAAATAGCAGCAGCAACAACACTAACGACAACACAAAAGAGACCGACAGTTTCAAAGACCCAAACGTCAAGCCTCCATACAGCTACGTCGCCCTCATCGCCATGGCAATCAAGGAGTCCGGAGAGAAGCGGCTGACCCTCAGCGGCATCTACCAGTTCATCGTGGGCAAGTTCCCGTACTACGAGAAGAACAAGAAGGGATGGCAGAACTCCATCCGACACAACCTTTCGCTCAACGAGTGCTTCGTCAAGGTCCCGCGCGAGGGGGGAGGCGAAAGAAAGGGCAACTTCTGGACCCTGGACCCCGCCTTCGACGACATGTTCGAGAAGGGCAACTACCGGAGGAGACGGAGGATGAAGAGGCCCTACCGTCCCCCCATCTCCCTCCCCAAGCCCCTCTTCGCGGACTCCAACTGCGGCTTCGGACCCATGTCGTTCGCGGCCAAAGCCTACCTGGGGCAGAGCTACCACCACCATCACCAGCAGTACTCCCAGTACCCCGGGTGGGCCCTCACCGCCCACCACCCGCATCACGCAGCCGGAATGACGTCATCCAACATGGGTATGACGTACGGGGGTGGAAGTACCTGTCAGCGGGTACCCGCTTCTATCAACGGCCTCAACCCCTACCCTTCCATGCAGAGCGGGGGGATGCCGGGAGGGATGCAGATCTCCCCCACCCCCTCCCCCTACTCCCACACCCCCCACAGTCAGTTCAACGTCAACGAGTATGCGTCGGTGGGGGCCGGGACGTCAGCGGCAGCTTTCGGCTTCCCGTGTCGTCAGCAGAGCGTCAGCGACAACTTCAGCCCCGTCTACAGCTACTGGAGTGACAGGTGACGTCATTAAGTTCTGGTTTTACGTCATAGTTGAGGGTGTTGCGTTTTTAAAGGACATGTATCTGTTTGTTCGTTTGTTTGTTTGTTTCTTTCTTTCTTTGTTTGTTCCTTTGTTTGTTTCTTTTTTATATTTAGTCAAGTTTTGACTAAATATTTTCGTAGAGGGGGGAATCGAGACGAGGGTCGTGGTGTATGTGTGTGTGTGTGTGTGTGTGTGTGTCTGTCTGTCTGTCTGTCTGTCTGTCTGTGTGTGTGTGTAGAGCGATTCAGACCAAACTACTGGACCGATCTTTATGAAATTTTACATGAGAGTTCCTGGGATTGATATCCCCGAACGTTTTTTTCATTTTTTTGATAAATGTCTTTGATGACGTCATATCCGGCTTTTCGTGAAAGTTGAGGCGGCACTGTCACGCCCTCATTATTCAACCAAATTGGTTGAAATTTTGGTCAAGTAATCTTCGACGAAGCCCGGGGTTCGGTATTGCATTTCAGCTTGGTGGCTTAAAAATTAATTAATGACTTTGGTCATTAAAAATCTGAAAATTGTAAAAAAAAATAAAAATGTATAAAACGATCCAAATTTACGTTTATCTTATTCTCCATCATTTGCTGATTCCAAAAACATATAAATATGTTATATTCGGATTAAAAACAAGCTCTGAAAATTAAATATATAAAAATTATTATCAAAATTAAATTGTCCAAATCAATTTAAAAACACTTTCATCTTATTCCTTGTTGGTTCCTGATTCCAAAAACATATAGATATGATATGTTTGGATTAAAAACACGCTCAGAAAGTTAAAACAAAGAGAGGTACAGAAAAGCGTGCTACCCTTCTTAGCGCAACTACTACCCCGCTCTTCTTGTCAATTTCACTGCCTTTGCCATGAGCGGTGGACTGACGATGCTACGAGTATACGGTCTTGCTGAAAAATGGCAGCTACTTGACTAAATATTGTATTTTCGCCTTACGCGACTTGTTTCTTCTTTGTTTCTGTACAGAAATGTCATGTAACAGCTCATGCGCTTGGCTCGTAGTTTATGTATTTTTTCTCATCCTCTGAAGATTTCATCGGGTATATATTTATTCGACCGTTTGTTTGTTTGTTTGTTTTCGCTTCTTTTTTATATTTAGTCAAGTTTTGACTAAATATTTTAACATCGAGGGGGAATCGAAACGAGGGTCGTGGTGTATGTGCGTGTGTGTGTGTGTGTGTGCGTGTGTGTGTGTGTGTGTCTGTGTGTGTGTGTAGAGCGATTCAGACTAAACTACTGGACCGATCTTTATGAAATTTGACATGAGAGTTCCTGGGTATGAAATCCCCATACGTTTTTTTCATTTTTTTGATAAATGTCTTTGATGACGTCATATCCGGCTTTTCGTGAAAGTTGAGGCGGCACTGTCACGCCCTCATTTTTCAACCAAATTGGTTGAAATTTTGGTCAAGTAATCTTCGACGAAGCCCGGGGTTCGGTATTGCATTTCAGCTTGGTGGCTTAAAAATTAATTAATGACTTTGGTCATTAAAAATCTGAAAATTGTAAAAAAAAATAAAAATTTATAAAACGATCCAAATTTACGTTTATCTTATTCTTCATCATTTGCTGATTCCAAAAACATATAAATATGTTATATTCGGATTAAAAACAAGCTCTGAAAATTAAATATATAAAAATTATTATCAAAAATTTCTTTTCCAAATCAATTTAAAAACACTTTCATCTTATTCCTTGTCGGTTCCTGATTCCAAAAATATATAGATATGATATGTTTGGATTAAAAACACGCTCAGAAAGTTAAAACGAATTCCACGGGCACTGCCTTTGCCACGGGCGGTGGAGTGACGATGCTACGAGTATACGGTCTTGCTGCGTTGCGTTGCGTTCAGTTTCATTCTGTGAGTTCGACAGCTACTTGACTAAATATTGTATTTTCGCCTTACGCGACTTGTTTCTTTGTATGTTTTTCCTTGAAAACGATGTGCTAGAACGTTTTGGAAGTGTTTGGAAATCTAAAATGTAGCCTACAGTTCAAATACAGAACATTGGCTGAAGGTTTTACTTTTTTGTCGCACCTCATCTTTTTTTCAAAATGCGAAAGAAAATTAAAGCATACCATTTTGTTTAATTGTGATCACGCACAATGGTATGGGTAATAAATATTATGAGCTTTACATGAAGCTATTTTTCAGTCTGTTGTGTGTTTGTTTGTTTCTGTGTTTGCCAGTTTGTAAGTTTGTTTGTCTGTTGTTGTTGTGTTTGTTTGTGTGTGTGTGTGTGTGTGTGTGTGTGTGTGTGTGTGTGTGTGTGTGTGTGTGTGTGTGTGTGTGTGTGTGTGTGTGTGTGTTCTTGTTGTTTTTTATTTGAGGGGGGAGGGGGGGTTATTATCCAAGCGGAGCGCGGGCGGAGCCCGCGCGTAGCGAGGTAGTTTTTTTTTTCATCTCCCAGCACTGAACATTTTTTTGCCAAGTGGTGTCTGTCTGGACATTGTTCTAGAATTCATCTTTTAGCACAATATTAGCGACACTGTTTGGACAATTCTATTAAAATTAGGCGTACAAACTGATTTTGTTTCGGGGAATCCTCTCAGAGGATCAGAATTTTCATATAATATCATCGGAAGCTGTTACAACGGGAAAATGTGAAACTTTTGTCACTTTTTAACATGGAATTTCATCTTTGAGCGTTTCAAGCGGACTTTAATAAAATAGTTATTTGCGAATTATGCAGCGGAAGACACTCACCGGTTCAACATGTGTATGGTCATTAAACCTCAAAACATTTCAGAAAGTGGTTTAGACAAACACCTCCGCCATGGGAGGGTGACTGGTTTGTAGCTGAAGAGTTTTTTTCTAAAGTGTGTTCTAAATACAAATGACGTACTGGTAATGATGTAATGAGTTGTTCTAATCTTGTTCTTGGAACTCTTGCTGTTCCAAGCTTGTTCTTAGCAAGTCTTGGTAACGAGAACAAAGACTATCAATGAAATCTTTAGAAATAACCTCTGACAACGACGACGATGACGACGACGACGACGATAACAACAACAACAACAAATGACATCGACGACGACGACGACAACAACAACAACAACAACAACAACAACAACAACAAAAACAACAACACGAGAACAACAACAATCACGACAACGAACATGACAACAACAACACCAACAACTACGACGACAACTACAACGACTGGGTTATGATGACATCACCAATGATTTAAAGGCCGTTAAAAAATCGTTAAATCCTATTTCTTCACTGATTCTTATGAAATTTTAAAGGTTGGTTTGTTGTCCCCAACTTATTTTCACTCCATACTTTTCCAGAAGAAAAACATAATTTTGGCAGTTAAAAACCGTTAAATTTCAATTCTTCACCGATATTTATGAAATTTTGTGGGTAGGTTCGTTGTCCCCAACTGATTTTCACTCTATACTTTTCCAGAAGAAAGACATAATTTTGGCAGTTAAAAAACGTTAAATTTCAATTCTTCACCTATCTTTATGAAATTTAGTGGGTGGGTCCGTTGTCCCAAACTGAATTTTAAGACATACTTTTCCAGACAAAAAACCTTATTTTTGGCAGTTAAAAACCGTTAAATCTCAATTCTTCATCGATATTTTTATGAAATTTTGTGGGTAGGTTCGTTGTCCCCAACTGATTTTCACTCCATACTTTTCCAGAAGAAAAACATAATTTTGGCAGTTAAAAACCGTTACATTTAAATTTTCACCTATCTTTATGAAATTTAGTGGGTGGGTCCGTTGTCCCAAACTGAATTTCAAGACAAACTATTCCAGTCAAAAAAACTTATTTTTGGCAGTTAAAAACCGTTAAGTCTCAATTCTACAGCGATATTTATGACATTTTGTGGGTAGGTTTGTTGTCAGATTTGACATGATGGCAGAATTGAAAGTGTGAGATATCCTGATGTTTCACAATTTATGCTGCATAATTCAGCCCCATAGGCGCTTGAATTTTAGGTGGAGTTGGGGTTTTTTTCAGCCCAAACCAGTAACCCCCACATGGTTTTCATGTCCCTTTCTGAGAGACTTCAAGAAGTTTCAATTTGACGTCATGATTAGCCTGCCGCATTAGCAAGTATGAAAACACGTCATCGATGACACATTTTAAGAGAGAGAGAGAGAGAGAGAGAGAGAGAGAGAGAGAGAGAGAGAGAGAGAGAGAGAGAGAGAGAGAGAGAGAGAGAGAGAGAGAATCATGTACACACAGATGGACGACTTCGCTTGGGGTATGTACTGCCCGGCAGTACACATCTACTTAATTTATGTATTTATTCATTAATTTATCCATTATCATTTGTTTTGTTGATATTATTCCTTTGCTATTTTTCTTACGTTTCTTCTTCTTCATTGATACGATAATAACATACAGTGTGTAGTTGCCCCTTCGCCTTTTTTCTATTTTTTATCCAAGCGGAGCGCGGGCGAAGCCCGCGCGTAGCGAGGTAGTTTTTTTTTTCATCTCCCAGCACTGAAAATTTTTTGGCCAAGTGGTGTCTGTCTGGACATTGTTCTAGAATTCATCTTTTAGCACAATATTAGCGACACTGTTTGGACAATTCTATTAAAATTAGGCGTACAAACTGATTTTGTTTCGGGGAATCCTCTCAGAGGATCAGAATTTTCATATAATATCATCGGAAGCTGTTACAACGGGAAAATGTGAAACTTTTGTCACTTTTTAACATGGAATTTCATCTTTGAGCGTTTCAAGCGGACTTTAATAAAATAGTTATTTGCGAATTAAGCAGCGGAAGACACTCACCGGTTCAACATGTGTATGGTCATTAAACCTCAAAACATTTCAGTAAGTGGTTTAGACAAACACCTCCGCCATGTGAGGGTGACTGGTTTGTAGCTGAAGAGTTTTTTTCTAAAGTGTGTTCTAAATACAAATGACGTACTGGTAATGATGTAATGAGTTGTTCTAATCTTGTTCTTGGAACTCTTGCTGTTCCAAGCTTGTTCTTAGCAAGTCTTGGTGACGAGAACAAAGACTATCAATGAAATCTTTAGAAATAACCTCTGACAACGACGACGATGACGACGACGACGACGATAACAACAACAACAACAAATGACATCGACGACGACGACGACAACAACAACAACAACAACAACAACAACAACAACAACAACAACAACACGAGAACAACAACAATCACGACAACGAACATGACAACAACAACACCAACAACTACGACGACAACTACAACGACTGGGTTATGATGACATCACCAATGATTTAAAGGCCGTTAAAAAATCGTTAAATCCTATTTCTTCACTGATTCTTATGAAATTTTAAAAGTAGGTTTGTTGTCCCCAACTTATTTTCACTCCATACTTTTCCAGAAGAAAAACATAATTTGGGCAGTTAAAAACCGTTAAAATTCAATTCTTCACCGATATTTATGAAATTTTGTGGGTAGGTTCGTTGTCCCCAACTGATTTTCACTCTATACTTTTCCAGAAGAAAGACATAATTTTGGCAGTTAAAAAACGGTAAATTTCAATTCTTCACCTATCTTTATGAAATTTAGTGGGTGGGTCCGTTGTCCCAAACTGAATTTTAAGACATACTTTTCCAGACAAAAAACCTTATTTTTGGCAGTTAAAAACCGTTAAATCTCAATTCTTCATCGATATTTATGAAATTTTGTGGGTAGGTTCGTTGTCCCCAACTGATTTTCACTCCATACTTTTCCAGAAGAAAAACATAATTTTGGCAGTTGAAAACCGTTACATTTAAATTTTCACCTATCTTTTTGAAATTTAGTGGGTGGCTCCGTTGTCCCAAACTGAATTTCAAGACAAACTATTCCAGTCAAAAAAACTTATTTTTGGCAGTTAAAAACCGTTAAGTCTCAATTCTACACCAATATTTATGACATTTTGTGGGTAGGTTTGTTGTCAGATTTGACATGATGGCAGAATTGAAAGTGTGAGATATCCTGATGTTTCACAATTTATGCTGCATAATTCAGCCCCATAGGCGCTTGAATTTTAGGTGGAGTTGGGGTTTTTTTCAGCCCAAACCAGTAACCCCCACATGGTTTTCATGTCCCTTTCTGAGAGACTTCAAGAAGTTTCAATTTGACGTCATGATTAGCCTGCCGCATTAGCAAGTATGAAAACACGTCATCGATGACACATTTTAAGACAGAGAGAGAGAGAGAGAGAGAGAGAGAGAGAATCATGTACACACAGATGGACGACTTCGCTTGGGGTATGTACTGCCCGGCAGTACACATCTACTTAATTTTTTTTATTATATTTATTTTTGTGTACGAAACTTCTTGTTATACTTTGTGTTTCTGTAAAGCTTTATTTTTTATAAATTGTCCGCCGATGTCAGGCTTCTGTCTCCACTCCGACCCCCCCCCCCCCTCCCGTAAATTTATTTTTTAACAATAATTAAAGTATTCCTTTTAGTTTTGTGTTTGTATTCACGTTTTATTATTTTCTATTGTTCACCTTATCCACTTGTTCTTTATTTTGACTGCTTGCGTTATAATTTGAAAGTGATCTTTCTGATATTGTTTTCACTTCTTTTGTATCCTTCCTATAAATGCTCTTCATTTTCACACACAAATTTTCATTTTGTTTTACATCGCAATGCATTTACTCCCCACCCCCCCCCCCCCACCCCCGGCCCCTCTTCTCACCCCCCCCCCTCCCCCCATCCCCCATGCAGATGTCTTCAGACACATGAAGATCTCTCTTTCTTGTTCTCTTCTAAAGTAGCGGGCTTCTCTTATCCTGGGCGAAATACTGCCGTACAGCTCATTTACTTAACGTCGCGAAAACGTCGGCTTTGAAATAGAAAACCCCCCCTTTTAGCGGCAAAGCAGCCTTCTGTGTTTTTCTTCGCTTTCTCCGCTGATTTGATAGAAAATATGAAATTTGTCTGATACTCTTTACCTCTGTGAAACAGGCGTTACTGCCATGGACGTGAACTTGTAGTCCTGACAGCTATAGTAGTTAATTTGTATGTCCTCTTAGGACCGATTGGCCTGTCTTGGGACAGGTATAGAGTTAATATGCTATGTGAGGGCACCAAACACAGGACAGGTATAGAGTTAATATGCTATGTGAGGGCACCAAACACAGGACAGGTATAGAGTTAATATGCTATGTGAGGGCACCAAACACAGGACAGGTATAGAGTTAATATGCTATGTGAGGGCACCAAACACAGGACAGAAATAGAGTTAATATGCTATGTGAGGGCACCAAACACAGGACAGGTATAGAGTTAATATGCTATGTGAGGGCACCAAACACAGGACAGGTATGGAGATAATATGCTATGTGAGGGCACCAAACACAGGACAGGTATAGAGTTAATATGCTATGTGAGGGCACCAAACACAGGACAGGTATAGAGTTAATATGCTATGTGAGGGCACCAAACACAGGACAGAAGTGCAAACAAAGAACACATACGAAGACGTCGGCCTCCTAATCGGAAGGTCGTGTGTTCGAATCCCGGTCGCTGCCGCCTGGTGGGTTAAAAGTGGAGATTGTTCCGATCTCCCAGATCAACTTATGTGCAGACCTGCTAGTGACTTGACCCCCTTCGTGTGTACACGCAAGCACAAGACAAAGTGCGCACAGAAAAGATCCTGTAATCCATGTCAGAGTTCGGTGGGTTATAGAAACACGAAAATACCCAGCATGCTTCCCCAGAAATATATAGTGCTGTCCCTTCTGCGCTGAGCGGCTGCATTTCAGGGCTCTCTCATATTTCGTACTGTGCGCATTGAGTCGCCTTGTGGTGAAATATGTGCGCGATATAAATTCTCGTATTATAATAATTAGAATAATTTCAAAATGGGGATGGGGGGCGGGGGCGGCGTGTGTGTGTATGTGTGATCGTGCGTGTGTGTGTGTGTGTGTGTGTGTGTGTATGTGTGTGTGTGTGTGTGTGTTTATCCTTACTACTTACATTTTGTGAAGACAACATTCCAAAAAAATCCGAGAAGACGAGTCAGGGCATGGGGTTCTGGCTAAAGTCCCAAGGGAAGGAAAGAAGGGGGTGGGGGTGGGGGTGTGTGGGGGGGGGGGGGGGGGGGTTACGGATATTTATTTACTTGAAGAGCAAACTTGTCAGTGATTGATTCCTCATAATTTGGAGGTGGGGGGGGGGGCCGGGGGTAGCAGAGAGATATATATAAACATATATACATATATATATATATATATGCAGACATTTAATTACTCGAAGAGCATGGCTGTTTGTGATTGATTCCTGATAGTTTACGTCACTCTTCATGCAATCAAAACGGGACGTCAATTTTCTTCTGCTTTCTAGCTGTCTTCAACAGCTTTCTCCAGCGCCCATCTGGAACGTCATGCATCACTCTCGACGCAATGTCATAACAAACTGCATCGGTCCCGGCTTATCTACATCGACGTACAAAAGTTGTGATTGCAAATGTTACTCTCCTCTGAATCGCTTTTTATAATTTATTTTTTCTAATTGGAGAAGTTGCCCGCCTGCTTCCGCTGCACGGATTACCTGGTGACTTGACCAAAGTCTGACACCGAGAAAATCTCTCATTCGTCGACAGTGATACATCGAGTTTTACAAATTGAGCGAGCTGCTATTTAGTACGAAAACACCGGAAATTAGCCGTAAGGCCAAAAAAAAAAATAGGTGTGGTTACGGTAACATAGCCAAAAAAAATAGGGTAGCCAGGTAGGTAGGCAATCACTTTTTTTTTTTAACTTTTTTTTCTAATGTGTACAAATTAAACCTACTTGACAGGGAAATAAGTGTGCGACACGGGCGCTTTCGCTTTCATTGCGTTTTTTGCACTCGTTTTTTTTTTTTTTTTTTTTTTTTTTTTTTGACAAATGTAATAAAAAGTTATAGGATCGGCCCCTAAAAATAGGGTAGGTCGGGTTACCGTAACCACACCTATTTTTTTTTTTTTAGGCCTAAGTGATTTATTGTGTGTATATATATATTTGTTGTATCATCCCTCGGCCTCCGTCACCAAAAACATGCACCAACACAGTCACAGCGCTACCCAGAAACATGTACTCAACGGATTAAATTAATGTGTGCCCGTTTCGACAACAAAAAGATAAACGCCTATATTTAACAGACCACACACAGACATACATACACAGACGGTAGCCAGGCAGCCAGCCAGCCGCTATAAGCCAGCCAGCAACACAGCAACAAATACACACTCACACACACACATACACACACACACGCATACACACACGCACACACACACATACACACACACACACACACACGTTCACCCCCCCACACACACACACACATACACACGCACACACGCACACACACACACACACACACAAACGAAAAGCGGTGCAGGCTGCCAGGTCAGGACTCATAGTTCAAAGCTTTTGGGCTTTCGAGTCAAAACGACAGGGTTCAACCAGGTAAGACCATCTTTGCGTAATGAAAAATCTCTCATCAATTTTTTGCCTGTGCGGGTTTTTAATTAAGTGCACGTGCAGCTAAACCAAAAAAAAGTCATGTGGCACCTGTCCGCGCGTGCACCGACGCACGCAGATTTGCCAACACATTTCGAAGAATGTAAAACATGCACGCTATGATAATCATGTCACTTTTCGCAAGGCCGGAGAGATCAGTGTCACATTTCTTTCGTAGGAGGGCATACAGTGTCTGAGAGTCAGTGTAATCATTAGTGCGGTATAACTGAATTGTCGACGTCCAAACAGTACGTGATAGGTCACACGAATATAAACGAATCTTGACGTTGCGTCCGATTTGCGTCAATATATACACTGACCGTGCGCAGCTGACCTGATGAAGCTGCAGTGACTGCAGGGCATTGCGTTGGATGAAAGTTATGAATGTGGGTATTTACTTGTGAAGTACATTTTTTTTCCACTTTCCGGCCGTTGTTGCACCGGACAGGGACGAATCAGTAGCAAGAACCAAAAGTGAACGCACGGTTTCGGTACCGAGAATTATCGTCTGCGTGTATAGACTATACCTTCATGTATGCGCTTTTTTGTTTGGAATACTTGAACTATTCCTGTTTCTCTGTCTCTGTCTCTGTCTGTCTCTGTCTGTCTCTGTCTCTCTCTCTTATCTCCGTCTCTACACTCTCTCCCTCACTCTCTCTCTTCTCTCTCTCTCTCTTCCCTCTCTCTCTCTCTCTCTCTCTCTCTCTCTCTCCAGGGCCGGACCAAATGAGTTGTAAGGGGGGGTTCCTCCTTTTTTGGGGGGGCAAATCAGCGAAGTGGCGAAGCCACAAGCGCGCGCCTGCAAAGCAGGCGCGCGAACTAGGGGGGTCCGGGGGCATGCTCCCCCGGAAAATTTTTGAAAAACGGTTAAAATCTGTGCAATCTGGTGCATTCTGGGCCTTGTTTTGAGGGTTAAGAGCAGCATTGTTTT